>NC_134697.1:1363510-1501796 GCF_050947455.1 Rhinoderma darwinii | reverse complement strand
AATCACAGTAATGTACAGCATCATGTATACAGCTCCTCATCCTATAATCACAGTAATGTACAGTATCATGTATACAGCCTCTCATCCTATAATCACAGTAATGTACAGTATCATGTATACAGCCCCTCATCCTATAATCACAGTAATGTACAGTATCATGTATACAGCCTCTCATCCTATAATCACAGTAATGTACAGTATCATGTATACAGCCTCTCATCCTATAATCACAGTAATGTACAGTATCATGTATACAGCCCCTCATCCTATAATCACAGTAATGTACAGTATCATGTATACAGCCCCTCATCCTATAATCACAGTAATGTACAGTATCATGTATACAGCTCCTCATCCTATAATCACAGTAATGTACAGTATCATGTATACAGCTTCTCATCCTATAATCACAGTAATGTACAGTATCATGTATACAGCCCCTCATCCTATAATCACAGTAATGTACAGTATCATGTATACAGCTCCTCATCCTATAATCACAGTAATGTACAGTATCATGTATACAGCCCCTCATCCTATAATCACAGTAATGTACAGTATCATGTATACAGCCTCTCATCCTATAATCACAGTAATGTACAGTATCATGTATACAGCCTCTCATCCTATAATCACAGTAATGTACAGTATCATGTATACAGCTCCTCATCCTATAATCACAGTAATGTACAGTATCATGTATACAGCCTCTCATCCTATAATCACAGTAATGTACAGTATCATGTATACAGCCTCTCATCCTATAATCACAGTAATGTACAGTATCATGTATACAGCCTCTCATCCTATAATCACAGTAATGTACAGTATCATGTATACAGCCTCTCATCCTATAATCACAGTAATGTACAGTATCATGTATACAGCCTCTCATCCTATAATCACAGTAATGTACAGTATCATGTATACAGCCTCTCATCCTATAATCACAGTAATGTACAGTATCATGTATACAGCCTCTCATCCTATAATCACAGTAATGTACAGTATCATGTATACAGCCCCTCATCCTATAATCACAGTAATGTACAGTATCATGTATACAGCTCCTCATCCTATAATCACAGTAATGTACATGTATACAGCCTCTCATCCTATAATCACAGTAATGTACAGTATCATGTATACAGCCTCTCATCCTATAATCACAGTAATGTACAGTATCATGTATACAGCTCCTCATCCTATAATCACAGTAATGTACAGTATCATGTATACAGCCTCTCATCCTATAATCACAGTAATGTACAGTATCATGTATACAGCCTCTCATCCTATAATCACAGTAATGTACAGTATCATGTATACAGCTCCTCATCCTATAATCACAGTAATGTACAGCATCATGTATACAGCTCCTCATCCTATAATCACAGTAATGTACAGTATCATGTATACAGCCTCTCATCCTATAATCACAGTAATGTACAGTATCATGTATACAGCCCCTCATCCTATAATCACAGTAATGTACAGTATCATGTATACAGCCTCTCATCCTATAATCACAGTAATGTACAGTATCATGTATACAGCCTCTCATCCTATAATCACAGTAATGTACAGTATCATGTATACAGCCCCTCATCCTATAATCACAGTAATGTACAGTATCATGTATACAGCCCCTCATCCTATAATCACAGTAATGTACAGTATCATGTATACAGCTCCTCATCCTATAATCACAGTAATGTACAGTATCATGTATACAGCCTCTCATCCTATAATCACAGTAATGTACAGTATCATGTATACAGCCCCTCATCCTATAATCACAGTAATGTACAGTATCATGTATACAGCCCTCATCCTATAATCACAGTAATGTACAGTATCATGTATACAGCCTCTCATCCTATAATCACAGTAATGTACAGTATCATGTATACAGCTCCTCATCCTATAATCACAGTAATGTACAGTATCATGTATACAGCTCCTCATCCTATAATCACAGTAATGTACAGTATCATGTATACAGCTCCTCATCCTATAATCACAGTAATGTACAGTATCATGTATACAGCCTCTCATCCTATAATCACAGTAATGTACAGTATCATGTATACAGCCCCTCATCCTATAATCACAGTAATGTACAGTATCATGTATACAGCTCCTCATCCTATAATCACAGTAATGTACAGTATCATGTATACAGCCCCTCATCCTATAATCACAGTAATGTACAGTATCATGTATACAGCTCCTCATCCTATAATCACAGTAATGTACAGTATCATGTATACAGCTCCTCATCCTATAATCACAGTAATGTACAGTATCATGTATACAGCCCCTCATCCTATAATCACAGTAATGTACAGTATCATGTATACAGCCTCCTCATCCTATAATCACAGTAATGTACAGTATCATGTATACAGCTCCTCATCCTATAATCACAGTAATGTACAGTATCATGTATACAGCCCCTCATCCTATAATCACAGTAATGTACAGTATCATGTATACCAGCCTCTCATCCTATAATCACAGTAATGTACAGTATCATGTATACAGCCCCTCATCCTATAATCACAGTAATGTACAGTATCATGTATACAGCCCCTCATCCTATAATCACAGTAATGTACAGTATCATGTATACAGCCTCTCATCCTATAATCACAGTAATGTACAGTATCATGTATACAGCCTCTCATCCTATAATCACAGTAATGTACAGTATCATGTATACAGCCTCTCATCCTATAATCACAGTAATGTACAGTATCATGTATACAGCCTCTCATCCTATAATCACAGTAATGTACATATCATGTATACAGCTCCTCATCCTATAATCACAGTAATGTACAGCATCATGTATACAGCCTCTCATCCTATAATCACAGTAATGTACAGCATCATGTATACAGCCTCTCATCCTATAATCACAGTAATGTACAGTATCATGTATACAGCTCCTCATCCTATAATCACAGTAATGTACAGTATCATGTATACAGCTCCTCATCCTATAATCACAGTAATGTACAGTATCATGTATACAGCCCCTCATCCTATAATCACAGTAATGTACAGTATCATGTATACAGCCTCTCATCCTATAATCACAGTAATGTACAGTATCATGTATACAGCCTCTCATCCTATAATCACAGTAATGTACAGTATCATGTATACAGCTCCTCATCCTATAATCACAGTAATGTACAGTATCATGTATACAGCCCCTCATCCTATAATCACAGTAATGTACAGTATCATGTATACAGCTCCTCATCCTATAATCACAGTAATGTACAGTATCATGTATACAGCCCCTCATCCTATAATCACAGTAATGTACAGTATCATGTATACAGCCCCTCATCCTATAATCACAGTAATGTACAGTATCATGTATACAGCTCCTCATCCTATAATCACAGTAATGTACAGTATCATGTATACAGCCTCTCATCCTATAATCACAGTAATGTACAGTATCATGTATACAGCCTCTCATCCTATAATCACAGTAATGTACAGTATCATGTATACAGCCTCCTCATCCTATAATCACAGTAATGTACAGTATCATGTATACAGCCCCTCATCCTATAATCACAGTAATGTACAGCATCATGTATACAGCTCCTCATCCTATAATCACAGTAATGTACAGTATCATGTATACAGCCTCTCATCCTATAATCACAGTAATGTACAGTATCATGTATACAGCCTCTCATCCTATAATCATAGTAATGTACAGTATCATGTATACAGCCTCTCATCCTATAATCATAGTAATGTACAGTATCATGTATACAGCCTCTCATCCTATAATCACAGTAATGTACAGTATCATGTATACAGCCTCTCATCCTATAATCACAGTAATGTACAGTATCATGTATACAGCCCCTCATCCTATAATCACAGTAATGTACAGTATCATGTATACAGCCTCTCATCCTATAATCACAGTAATGTACAGTATCATGTATACAGCCTCTCATCCTATAATCACAGTAATGTACAGTATCATGTATACAGCCTCTCATCCTATAATCACAGTAATGTACAGTATCATGTATACAGCCTCTCATCCTATAATCACAGTAATGTACAGTATCATGTATACAGCCCCTCATCCTATAATCACAGTAATGTACAGTATCATGTATACAGCCCCTCATCCTATAATCACAGTAATGTACAGTATCATGTATACAGCCTCTCATCCTATAATCACAGTAATGTACAGTATCATGTATACAGCTCCTCATCCTATAATCACAGTAATGTACAGTATCATGTATACAGCTCCTCATCCTATAATCACAGTAATGTACAGTATCATGTATACAGCTCCTCATCCTATAATCACAGTAATGTACAGTATCATGTATACAGCCTCTCATCCTATAATCACAGTAATGTACAGTATCATGTATACAGCCCTCATCCTATAATCACAGTAATGTACAGTATCATGTATACAGCCTCTCATCCTATAATCACAGTAATGTACAGTATCATGTATACAGCCTCTCATCCTATAATCACAGTAATGTACAGTATCATGTATACAGCTCCTCATCCTATAATCACAGTAATGTACAGTATCATGTATACAGCCCCTCATCCTATAATCACAGTAATGTACAGTATCATGTATACAGCCCCTCATCCTATAATCACAGTAATGTACAGTATCATGTATACAGCCTCTCATCCTATAATCACAGTAATGTACAGTATCATGTATACAGCCTCTCATCCTATAATCACAGTAATGTACAGTATCATGTATACAGCTCCTCATCCTATAATCACAGTAATGTACAGTATCATGTATACAGCCCCTCATCCTATAATCACAGTAATGTACAGTATCATGTATACAGCCTCTCATCCTATAATCACAGTAATGTACAATATCATGTATACAGCTCCTCATCCTATAATCACAGTAATGTACAGTATCATGTATACAGCCTCTCATCCTATAATCACAGTAATGTACAGTATCATGTATACAGCTCCTCATCCTATAATCACAGTAATGTACAGTATCATGTATACAGCTCCTCATCCTATAATCACAGTAATGTACAGTATCATGTATACAGCTCCTCATCCTATAATCACAGTAATGTACAGTATCATGTATACAGCCCCTCATCCTATAATCACAGTAATGTACAGTATCATGTATACAGCCTCTCATCCTATAATCACAGTAATGTACAGTATCATGTATACAGCCTCTCATCCTATAATCACAGTAATGTACAGTATCATGTATACAGCTCCTCATCCTATAATCACAGTAATGTACAGTATCATGTATACAGCCCCTCATCCTATAATCACAGTAATGTACAGTATCATGTATACAGCCTCTCATCCTATAATCACAGTAATGTACAATATCATGTATACAGCTCCTCATCCTATAATCACAGTAATGTACAGTATCATGTATACAGCCTCTCATCCTATAATCACAGTAATGTACAGTATCATGTATACAGCTCCTCATCCTATAATCACAGTAATGTACAGTATCATGTATACAGCCCCTCATCCTATAATCACAGTAATGTACAGTATCATGTATACAGCCCCTCATCCTATAATCACAGTAATGTACAGTATCATGTATACAGCTCCTCATCCTATAATCACAGTAATGTACAGTATCATGTATACAGCCCCTCATCCTATAATCACAGTAATGTACAGTATCATGTATACAGCCCCTCATCCTATAATCACAGTAATGTACAGTATCATGTATACAGCTCCTCATCCTATAATCACAGTAATGTACAGTATCATGTATACAGCCCCTCATCCTATAATCACAGTAATGTACAGTATCATGTATACAGCCTCTCATCCTATAATCACAGTAATGTACAGTATCATGTATACAGCCTCCTCATCCTATAATCACAGTAATGTACAGTATCATGTATACAGCTCCTCATCCTATAATCACAGTAATGTACAGTATCATGTATACAGCTCCTCATCCTATAATCACAGTAATGTACAGTATCATGTATACAGCCCCTCATCCTATAATCACAGTAATGTACAGTATCATGTATACAGCCCCTCATCCTATAATCACAGTAATGTACAGTATCATGTATACAGCCCCTCATCCTATAATCACAGTAATGTACAGTATCATGTATACAGCCTCTCATCCTATAATCACAGTAATGTACAGCATCATGTATACAGCCTCTCATCCTATAATCACAGTAATGTACAATATCATGTATACAGCCTCTCATCCTATAATCACAGTAATGTACAGTATCATGTATACAGCTCCTCATCCTATAATCACAGTAATGTACAGTATCATGTATACAGCCCCTCATCCTATAATCACAGTAATGTACAGTATCATGTATACAGCCCCTCATCCTATAATCACAGTAATGTACAGTATCATGTATACAGCCTCTCATCCTATAATCACAGTAATGTACAGTATCATGTATACAGCCTCTCATCCTATAATCACAGTAATGTACAGTATCATGTATACAGCTCCTCATCCTATAATCACAGTAATGTACAGTATCATGTATACAGCCCCTCATCCTATAATCACAGTAATGTACAGTATCATGTATACAGCCTCTCATCCTATAATCACAGTAATGTACAGTATCATGTATACAGCCCCTCATCCTATAATCACAGTAATGTACAGTATCATGTATACAGCCCCTCATCCTATAATCACAGTAATGTACAGTATCATGTATACAGCCTCTCATCCTATAATCACAGTAATGTACAGTATCATGTATACAGCCTCTCATCCTATAATCACAGTAATGTACAGTATCATGTATACAGCTCCTCATCCTATAATCACAGTAATGTACAGTATCATGTATACAGCCTCTCATCCTATAATCACAGTAATGTACAGTATCATGTATACAGCTCCTCATCCTATAATCACAGTAATGTACAGTATCATGTATACAGCCCCTCATCCTATAATCACAGTAATGTACAGTATCATGTATACAGCTCCTCATCCTATAATCACAGTAATGTACAGTATCATGTATACAGCCTCTCATCCTATAATCACAGTAATGTACAGTATCATGTATACAGCTCCTCATCCTATAATCACAGTAATGTACAGTATCATGTATACAGCCTCTCATCCTATAATCACAGTAATGTACAGTATCATGTATACAGCCTCTCATCCTATAATCACAGTAATGTACAGTATCATGTATACAGCCCCTCATCCTATAATCACAGTAATGTACAGTATCATGTATACAGCCCCTCATCCTATAATCACAGTAATGTACAGTATCATGTATACAGCCTCTCATCCTATAATCACAGTAATGTACAGTATCATGTATACAGCCTCTCATCCTATAATCACAGTAATGTACAGTATCATGTATACAGCCTCTCATCCTATAATCACAGTAATGTACAGTATCATGTATACAGCCTCTCATCCTATAATCACAGTAATGTACAGTATCATGTATACAGCCCCTCATCCTATAATCACAGTAATGTACAGTATCATGTATACAGCCCCTCATCCTATAATCACAGTAATGTACAGTATCATGTATACAGCCCCTCATCCTATAATCACAGTAATGTACAGTATCATGTATACAGCTCCTCATCCTATAATCACAGTAATGTACAGTATCATGTATACAGCCCCTCATCCTATAATCACAGTAATGTACAGTATCATGTATACAGCCCCTCATCCTATAATCACAGTAATGTACAGTATCATGTATACAGCCTCTCATCCTATAATCACAGTAATGTACAGTATCATGTATACAGCCTCTCATCCTATAATCACAGTAATGTACAGTATCATGTATACAGCCTCTCATCCTATAATCACAGTAATGTACAGTATCATGTATACAGCCTCTCATCCTATAATCACAGTAATGTACAGTATCATGTATACAGCCTCTCATCCTATAATCACAGTAATGTACAGTATCATGTATACAGCCTCTCATCCTATAATCACAGTAATGTACAGTATCATGTATACAGCCTCTCATCCTATAATCACAGTAATGTACAGTATCATGTATACAGCCTCTCATCCTATAATCACAGTAATGTACAGTATCATGTATACAGCTCCTCATCCTATAATCACAGTAATGTACAGTATCATGTATACAGCCCCTCATCCTATAATCACAGTAATGTACAGTATCATGTATACAGCCCCTCATCCTATAATCACAGTAATGTACAGTATCATGTATACAGCCCCTCATCCTATAATCACAGTAATGTACAGTATCATGTATACAGCCTCTCATCCTATAATCACAGTAATGTACAGTATCATGTATACAGCCTCTCATCCTATAATCACAGTAATGTACAGTATCATGTATACAGCCTCTCATCCTATAATCACAGTAATGTACAGTATCATGTATACAGCTCCTCATCCTATAATCACAGTAATGTACAGTATCATGTATACAGCCTCTCATCCTATAATCACAGTAATGTACAGTATCATGTATACAGCCTCTCATCCTATAATCACAGTAATGTACAGTATCATGTATACAGCCCCTCATCCTATAATCACAGTAATGTACAGCATCATGTATACAGCCCCTCATCCTATAATCACAGTAATGTACAGTATCATGTATACAGCCTCTCATCCTATAATCACAGTAATGTACAGTATCATGTATACAGCCCCTCATCCTATAATCACAGTAATGTACAGTATCATGTATACAGCCTCTCATCCTATAATCACAGTAATGTACAGTATCATGTATACAGCCTCTCATCCTATAATCACAGTAATGTACAGTATCATGTATACAGCCCCTCATCCTATAATCACAGTAATGTACAGTATCATGTATACAGCCCCTCATCCTATAATCACAGTAATGTACAGTATCATGTATACAGCCCCTCATCCTATAATCACAGTAATGTACAGTATCATGTATACAGCCCCTCATCCTATAATCACAGTAATGTACAGTATCATGTATACAGCCTCTCATCCTATAATCACAGTAATGTACAGTATCATGTATACAGCCTCTCATCCTATAATCACAGTAATGTACAGTATCATGTATACAGCCCTCTCATCCTATAATCACAGTAATGTACAGTATCATGTATACAGCCCTCATCCTATAATCACAGTAATGTACAGTATCATGTATACAGCCCCTCATCCTATAATCACAGTAATGTACAGTATCATGTATACAGCTCCTCATCCTATAATCACAGTAATGTACAGTATCATGTATACAGCTCCTCATCCTATAATCACAGTAATGTACAGTATCATGTATACAGCTCCTCATCCTATAATCACAGTAATGTACAGTATCATGTATACAGCTCCTCATCCTATAATCACAGTAATGTACAGTATCATGTATACAGCTCCTCATCCTATAATCACAGTAATGTACAGTATCATGTATACAGCCTCCTCATCCTATAATCACAGTAATGTACAGTATCATGTATACAGCCCCTCATCCTATAATCACAGTAATGTACAGTATCATGTATACAGCCTCTCATCCTATAATCACAGTAATGTACAGTATCATGTATACAGCCTCTCATCCTATAATCACAGTAATGTACAGTATCATGTATACAGCTCCTCATCCTATAATCACAGTAATGTACAGTATCATGTATACAGCCTCTCATCCTATAATCACAGTAATGTACAGTATCATGTATACAGCCTCTCATCCTATAATCACAGTAATGTACAGTATCATGTATACAGCCCCTCATCCTATAATCACAGTAATGTACAGTATCATGTATACAGCCCCTCATCCTATAATCACAGTAATGTACAGTATCATGTATACAGCCTCTCATCCTATAATCACAGTAATGTACAGTATCATGTATACAGCCTCTCATCCTATAATCACAGTAATGTACAGTATCATGTATACAGCCCCTCATCCTATAATCACAGTAATGTACAGTATCATGTATACAGCCCCTCATCCTATAATCACAGTAATGTACAGTATCATGTATACAGCCTCTCATCCTATAATCACAGTAATGTACAGTATCATGTATACAGCCTCTCATCCTATAATCACAGTAATGTACAGTATCATGTATACAGCTCCTCATCCTATAATCACAGTAATGTACAGTATCATGTATACAGCCCCTCATCCTATAATCACAGTAATGTACAGTATCATGTATACAGCCCCTCATCCTATAATCACAGTAATGTACAGTATCATGTATACAGCCTCTCATCCTATAATCACAGTAATGTACAGTATCATGTATACAGCCTCTCATCCTATAATCACAGTAATGTACAGTATCATGTATACAGCTCCTCATCCTATAATCACAGTAATGTACAGTATCATGTATACAGCCCCTCATCCTATAATCACAGTAATGTACAGTATCATGTATACAGCCTCTCATCCTATAATCACAGTAATGTACAGTATCATGTATACAGCCCCTCATCCTATAATCACAGTAATGTACAGTATCATGTATACAGCCCCTCATCCTATAATCACAGTAATGTACAGTATCATGTATACAGCCTCTCATCCTATAATCACAGTAATGTACAGTATCATGTATACAGCCTCTCATCCTATAATCACAGTAATGTACAGTATCATGTATACAGCCTCTCATCCTATAATCACAGTAATGTACAGTATCATGTATACAGCCTCTCATCCTATAATCACAGTAATGTACAGTATCATGTATACAGCTCCTCATCCTATAATCACAGTAATGTACAGTATCATGTATACAGCTCCTCATCCTATAATCACAGTAATGTACAGTATCATGTATACAGCCCCTCATCCTATAATCACAGTAATGTACAGTATCATGTATACAGCCCGTCATCCTATAATCACAGTAATGTACAGTATCATGTATACAGCCTCTCATCCTATAATCACAGTAATGTACAGTATCATGTATACAGCCTCTCATCCTATAATCACAGTAATGTACAGTATCATGTATACAGCCCCTCATCCTATAATCACAGTAATGTACAGTATCATGTATACAGCCCCTCATCCTATAATCACAGTAATGTACAGTATCATGTATACAGCCTCTCATCCTATAATCACAGTAATGTACAGTATCATGTATACAGCCCCTCATCCTATAATCACAGTAATGTACAGTATCATGTATACAGCCTCTCATCCTATAATCACAGTAATGTACAGTATCATGTATACAGCTCCTCATCCTATAATCACAGTAATGTACAGTATCATGTATACAGCCTCTCATCCTATAATCACAGTAATGTACAGTATCATGTATACAGCTCCTCATCCTATAATCACAGTAATGTACAGTATCATGTATACAGCCTCTCATCCTATAATCACAGTAATGTACAGTATCATGTATACAGCCTCTCATCCTATAATCACAGTAATGTACAGTATCATGTATACAGCCCCTCATCCTATAATCACAGTAATGTACAGTATCATGTATACAGCCCCTCATCCTATAATCACAGTAATGTACAGTATCATGTATACAGCCCCTCATCCTATAATCACAGTAATGTACAGTATCATGTATACAGCCTCTCATCCTATAATCACAGTAATGTACAGTATCATGTATACAGCCCCTCATCCTATAATCACAGTAATGTACAGTATCATGTATACAGCCTCTCATCCTATAATCACAGTAATGTACAGTATCATGTATACAGCTCCTCATCCTATAATCACAGTAATGTACAGTATCATGTATACAGCCCCTCATCCTATAATCACAGTAATGTACAGTATCATGTATACAGCCTCTCATCCTATAATCACAGTAATGTACAGTATCATGTATACAGCCTCTCATCCTATAATCACAGTAATGTACAGTATCATGTATACAGCCTCTCATCCTATAATCACAGTAATGTACAGTATCATGTATACAGCCTCTCATCCTATAATCACAGTAATGTACAGTATCATGTATACAGCTCCTCATCCTATAATCACAGTAATGTACAGTATCATGTATACAGCCTCTCATCCTATAATCACAGTAATGTACAGTATCATGTATACAGCTCCTCATCCTATAATCACAGTAATGTACAGCATCATGTATACAGCCCCTCATCCTATAATCACAGTAATGTACAGTATCATGTATACAGTCTCTCATCCTATAATCACAGTAATGTACAGCATCATGTATACAGCCTCTCATCCTATAATCACAGTAATGTACAGTATCATGTATACAGCTCCTCATCCTATAATCACAGTAATGTACAGTATCATGTATACAGCCTCTCATCCTATAATCACAGTAATGTACAGTATCATGTATACAGCCCCTCATCCTATAATCACAGTAATGTACAGTATCATGTATACAGCCTCTCATCCTATAATCACAGTAATGTACAGTATCATGTATACAGCCTCTCATCCTATAATCATAGTAATGTACAGTATCATGTATACAGCCTCTCATCCTATAATCACAGTAATGTACAGTATCATGTATACAGCTCCTCATCCTATAATCACAGTAATGTACAGTATCATGTATACAGCCCCTCATCCTATAATCACAGTAATGTACAGTATCATGTATACAGCCTCTCATCCTATAATCACAGTAATGTACAGTATCATGTATACAGCCCCTCATCCTATAATCACAGTAATGTACAGTATCATGTATACAGCCTCTCATCCTATAATCACAGTAATGTACAGTATCATGTATACAGCTCCTCATCCTATAATCACAGTAATGTACAGTATCATGTATACAGCCCCTCATCCTATAATCACAGTAATGTACAGTATCATGTATACAGCCCCTCATCCTATAATCACAGTAATGTACAGTATCATGTATACAGCCTCTCATCCTATAATCACAGTAATGTACAGTATCATGTATACAGCCTCTCATCCTATAATCACAGTAATGTACAGTATCATGTATACAGCTCCTCATCCTATAATCACAGTAATGTACAGTATCATGTATACAGCCTCTCATCCTATAATCACAGTAATGTACAGTATCATGTATACAGCCTCTCATCCTATAATCACAGTAATGTACAGTATCATGTATACAGCCCCTCATCCTATAATCACAGTAATGTACAGTATCATGTATACAGCCTCTCATCCTATAATCACAGTAATGTACAGTATCATGTATACAGCCTCTCATCCTATAATCACAGTAATGTACAGTATCATGTATACAGCTCCTCATCCTATAATCACAGTAATGTACAGTATCATGTATACAGCCTCTCATCCTATAATCACAGTAATGTACAGTATCATGTATACAGCCTCTCATCCTATAATCACAGTAATGTACAGTATCATGTATACAGCCTCTCATCCTATAATCACAGTAATGTACAGTATCATGTATACAGCCCCTCATCCTATAATCACAGTAATGTACAGTATCATGTATACAGCCTCTCATCCTATAATCACAGTAATGTACAGTATCATGTATACAGCTCCTCATCCTATAATCACAGTAATGTACAGTATCATGTATACAGCCTCTCATCCTATAATCACAGTAATGTACAGTATCATGTATACAGCTCCTCATCCTATAATCACAGTAATGTACAGTATCATGTATACAGCCTCTCATCCTATAATCACAGTAATGTACAGTATCATGTATACAGCCTCTCATCCTATAATCACAGTAATGTACAGTATCATGTATACAGCCTCTCATCCTATAATCACAGTAATGTACAGTATCATGTATACAGCCTCTCATCCTATAATCACAGTAATGTACAGTATCATGTATACAGCCTCTCATCCTATAATCACAGTAATGTACAGTATCATGTATACAGCTCCTCATCCTATAATCACAGTAATGTACAGTATCATGTATACAGCCTCTCATCCTATAATCACAGTAATGTACAGTATCATGTATACAGCCCCTCATCCTATAATCACAGTAATGTACAGTATCATGTATACAGCTCCTCATCCTATAATCACAGTAATGTACAGTATCATGTATACAGCTCCTCATCCTATAATCACAGTAATGTACAGTATCATGTATACAGCTCCTCATCCTATAATCACAGTAATGTACAGTATCATGTATACAGCCTCTCATCCTATAATCACAGTAATGTACAGTATCATGTATACAGCCTCTCATCCTATAATCACAGTAATGTACAGTATCATGTATACAGCTCCTCATCCTATAATCACAGTAATGTACAGTATCATGTATACAGCCCCTCATCCTATAATCACAGTAATGTACAGTATCATGTATACAGCCTCTCATCCTATAATCACAGTAATGTACAGTATCATGTATACAGCCTCTCATCCTATAATCACAGTAATGTACAGTATCATGTATACAGCCTCTCATCCTATAATCACAGTAATGTACAGTATCATGTATACAGCCTCTCATCCTATAATCACAGTAATGTACAGTATCATGTATACAGCCCCTCATCCTATAATCACAGTAATGTACAGTATCATGTATACAGCCTCTCATCCTATAATCACAGTAATGTACAGTATCATGTATACAGCCTCTCATCCTATAATCACAGTAATGTACAGTATCATGTATACAGCTCCTCATCCTATAATCACAGTAATGTACAGTATCATGTATACAGCCTCTCATCCTATAATCACAGTAATGTACAGTATCATGTATACAGCTCCTCATCCTATAATCACAGTAATGTACAGTATCATGTATACAGCCCCTCATCCTATAATCACAGTAATGTACAGTATCATGTATACAGCCTCTCATCCTATAATCACAGTAATGTACAGTATCATGTATACAGCCCCTCATCCTATAATCACAGTAATGTACAGTATCATGTATACAGCCTCTCATCCTATAATCACAGTAATGTACAGCATCATGTATACAGCCTCTCATCCTATAATCACAGTAATGTACAGTATCATGTATACAGCCTCTCATCCTATAATCACAGTAATGTACAGTATCATGTATACAGCCCCTCATCCTATAATCACAGTAATGTACAGTATCATGTATACAGCCTCTCATCCTATAATCACAGTAATGTACAGTATCATGTATACAGCCTCTCATCCTATAATCACAGTAATGTACAGTATCATGTATACAGCCCCTCATCCTATAATCACAGTAATGTACAGTATCATGTATACAGCCTCTCATCCTATAATCACAGTAATGTACAGTATCATGTATACAGCTCCTCATCCTATAATCACAGTAATGTACAGTATCATGTATACAGCTCCTCATCCTATAATCACAGTAATGTACAGCATCATGTATACAGCCTCTCATCCTATAATCACAGTAATGTACAGTATCATGTATACAGCCTCTCATCCTATAATCACAGTAATGTACAGTATCATGTATACAGCCCCTCATCCTATAATCACAGTAATGTACAGTATCATGTATACAGCCTCTCATCCTATAATCACAGTAATGTACAGCATCATGTATACAGCTCCTCATCCTATAATCACAGTAATGTACAGTATCATGTATACAGCCTCTCATCCTATAATCACAGTAATGTACAGTATCATGTATACAGCTCCTCATCCTATAATCACAGTAATGTACAGTATCATGTATACAGCCCCTCATCCTATAATCACAGTAATGTACAGTATCATGTATACAGCCCCTCATCCTATAATCACAGTAATGTACAGTATCATGTATACAGCCTCTCATCCTATAATCACAGTAATGTACAGTATCATGTATACAGCCCCTCATCCTATAATCACAGTAATGTACAGTATCATGTATACAGCCCCTCATCCTATAATCACAGTAATGTACAGTATCATGTATACAGCCCCTCATCCTATAATCACAGTAATGTACAGTATCATGTATACAGCCCCTCATCCTATAATCACAGTAATGTACAGTATCATGTATACAGCCCCTCATCCTATAATCACAGTAATGTACAGTATCATGTATACAGCCCCTCATCCTATAATCACAGTAATGTACAGTATCATGTATACAGCCCCTCATCCTATAATCACAGTAATGTACAGCATCATGTATACAGCCCCTCATCCTATAATCACAGTAATGTACAGTATCATGTATACAGCCCCTCATCCTATAATCACAGTAATGTACAGTATCATGTATACAGCTCCTCATCCTATAATCACAGTAATGTACAGTATCATGTATACAGCTCCTCATCCTATAATCACAGTAATGTACAGTATCATGTATACAGCTCCTCATCCTATAATCACAGTAATGTACAGTATCATGTATACAGCCCCTCATCCTATAATCACAGTAATGTACAGTATCATGTATACAGCCCCTCATCCTATAATCACAGTAATGTACAGTATCATGTATACAGCTCCTCATCCTATAATCACAGTAATGTACAGTATCATGTATACAGCTCCTCATCCTATAATCACAGTAATGTACAGTATCATGTATACAGCCCCTCATCCTATAATCACAGTAATGTACAGCATCATGTATACAGCTCCTCATCCTATAATCACAGTAATGTACAGTATCATGTATACAGCCTCTCATCCTATAATCACAGTAATGTACAGTATCATGTATACAGCCTCTCATCCTATAATCACAGTAATGTACAGTATCATGTATACAGCCCCTCATCCTATAATCACAGTAATGTACAGTATCATGTATACAGCTCCTCATCCTATAATCACAGTAATGTACAGTATCATGTATACAGCCTCTCATCCTATAATCACAGTAATGTACAGTATCATGTATACAGCCCCTCATCCTATAATCACAGTAATGTACAGTATCATGTATACAGCTCCTCATCCTATAATCACAGTAATGTACAGTATCATGTATACAGCCTCTCATCCTATAATCACAGTAATGTACAGTATCATGTATACAGCCTCTCATCCTATAATCACAGTAATGTACAGTATCATGTATACAGCCCCTCATCCTATAATCACAGTAATGTACAGTATCATGTATACAGCTCCTCATCCTATAATCACAGTAATGTACAGTATCATGTATACAGCCTCTCATCCTATAATCACAGTAATGTACAGTATCATGTATACAGCCCCTCATCCTATAATCACAGTAATGTACAGTATCATGTATACAGCTCCTCATCCTATAATCACAGTAATGTACAGTATCATGTATACAGCTCCTCATCCTATAATCACAGTAATGTACAGTATCATGTATACAGCCCCTCATCCTATAATCACAGTAATGTACAGTATCATGTATACAGCCCCTCATCCTATAATCACAGTAATGTACAGTATCATGTATACAGCCTCTCATCCTATAATCACAGTAATGTACAGTATCATGTATACAGCCTCTCATCCTATAATCACAGTAATGTACAGTATCATGTATACAGCCTCTCATCCTATAATCACAGTAATGTACAGTATCATGTATACAGCCCCTCATCCTATAATCACAGTAATGTACAGTATCATGTATACAGCCTCTCATCCTATAATCACAGTAATGTACAGTATCATGTATACAGCCTCTCATCCTATAATCACAGTAATGTACAGTATCATGTATACAGCTCCTCATCCTATAATCACAGTAATGTACAGTATCATGTATACAGCCTCTCATCCTATAATCACAGTAATGTACAGTATCATGTATACAGCCTCTCATCCTATAATCACAGTAATGTACAGTATCATGTATACAGCTCCTCATCCTATAATCACAGTAATGTACAGTATCATGTATACAGCCTCTCATCCTATAATCACAGTAATGTACAGTATCATGTATACAGCCTCTCATCCTATAATCACAGTAATGTACAGTATCATGTATACAGCTCCTCATCCTATAATCACAGTAATGTACAGTATCATGTATACAGCCCCTCATCCTATAATCACAGTAATGTACAGCATCATGTATACAGCCCCTCATCCTATAATCACAGTAATGTACAGTATCATGTATACAGCCTCTCATCCTATAATCACAGTAATGTACAGCATCATGTATACAGCCCCTCATCCTATAATCACAGTAATGTACAGTATCATGTATACAGCCTCTCATCCTATAATCACAGTAATGTACAGTATCATGTATACAGCTCCTCATCCTATAATCACAGTAATGTACAGCATCGTGAATCCTGACTGTTGACCGGTTATCACAATTTCTGTGTTCTTGTTTGTCCTCCCGCTTCTTGAGGATTGACAATGGGATTGAGATCTGGGGAGTTTCCTGGCCATGGACCCAAAATGTCAATGTTTTGTTCATCGAGCCACTTAGTTCTCACTTCTGCCTTGTGACATGGTCCATCATGCTGGAAGAAGCATCATCACCGCATTGCTGCTGAATGGTTGGGAGTAGTTGCTCCTGGATGGTTGGGAGAAGTTGCTCCTGGATGGTTGGGAGAAGTTGCTCTTGAATTGTTGGGAGTAGTTGCTGCTGGATGGTTGGGAGTAGTTGCTGCTGGATGGTTTAGAGAAGTTGCTCCTGGGTGGTAGGAAGAAGTTGCTCCTTGATTATTGGGAGAAGTTGGTCTTGGATGGTTGGGAGAAGTTGTTCCTGGATGTTTGGGAGAAGTTGCTCTTGGATGGTTGGGAGAACTTTCTCATGAATCGTTGGGAGTAGTTGCTCTTGGATGGTTGGGAGATGTTGCTCCTGCATGGTTGGGGGAGTTGCTCCTGGATGGTTGGGAGAAGTTGCTCTTGGATGGTTGGGAGAAGTTGCTCCTGGATAGTTGGGAGAAGTTGCTCCTGTGTGGTTGGGAGAAGTTGATCTTGTATGGTAGGGAGTAGTTGCTCCTGGGTGGTTGTCAGAAATTGCTCTTGGATGGTTTGGAAAAGTTGCTCCTGGGGGGTTGGGACAAGTTGCTCCTGGATAGTTGGGAGAAGTTGCTCCTGGATGGTTGGGAGAAGTTGATCCTGGGTGGTTCGGAGAAGTTGCTGGGAGAAGTTGCTCCTGGATGGTTGAGAGAAATTACTCCTGGATGGTTGGGAGAAGTTGCTCCTGGGTGGTTGGCAGAAGTTGCTCCTGGATGGTTGGGAGAAGCTGCTCCTGGATGGTTGGGAGTAGTTGCTGCTGGATGGTTGGGAGAAGTTGCTCTTGGATGGTTGGGAGAAGTTGCTCCTGGATGTTTGGGAGAATTTGCTCCTGAATTATTTAAAGTAGTTGCTCCTGGATGGTTTAGAGATGTTGCCCCTGGATGGTTGCGGAAGTTGGTCCTGGATGGTTGGGAAAAGTTGCTCCTGGATGGTTGGCAGAAGTTGCTCCTGGATGGTTGGAGGAAGTTGCTCCTGGTTGGTTGGGAGAAGTTGCTCCTGGATTGTTGGGAGAAGTTGTTTTTGGATCGTTGGGAGAAATTGCTCTTGGATGGTTGGGAGAAGTTGCTCCTGAACCGTTGGGGCCAGTTGCTCCTGGATGGTTGTGGGGAGTTGCTCCTGGATGATTGGTAGAAGTTGATCTTGGATGGTTGGGAGAAGTTGCTCCTGGATGTTTGGGAGAAGTTGCTCCTTGATAATTTAAAGTAGTTTTTCCTGGATGGTTTAGAGAAGTTACTCCTGGATGGTTGGAAAAAGTTGCTCCTGGATAATTGGGGAAGTTGCTCCTGGATGGTTGGAAGAAGTTGCTCCTGGTTGGTTGGGAGAAGTTACTCCTGGATGGTTGGGAGAAGTTACTTCTGGATGGTTGGGAGAAGTTGCTCCTGGGTGGTTGGCAGAAGTTGCTCCTGGATGGTTGGGAGAAGCTGCTCCTGGATCGTTGGGAGAAGTTGCTCTTGGATGGTTGGGAGAAGTTGCTCCTGGATGGTTGGGGGAAGTTGCTCCTGAATTATTTAAAGTAGTTGCTCCTGGATGGTTGGGAGAAGTTGCTCTTGGATGGTTGGGAGAAGTTGCTCCTGGATAGTTGGGAGAAGTTGCTCCTGTGTGGTTGGGAGAAGTTGCTCTTGTATGGTAGGGAGTAGTTGCTCCTAGGTGGTTGTCAGAAATTGCTCCTGGATGGTTTGGAAAAGTTGCTCCTGGGGGGTTGGGACAAGTTGCTCCTGGATAGTTGGGAGAAGTTGCGAGAAGTTGATCCTGGGTGGTTCGGAGAAGTTGCTGGGAGAAGTTGCTCCTGGGTGGTTGAGAGAAATTACTCCTGGATGGTTGGGAGAAGTTGCTCCTGGGTGGTTGGCAGAAGTTGCTCCTGGATAATTTAAAGTAGTTTCTCCTGGATGGTTTAGAGAAGTTGCTCCTGGATGGTTGGAAAAAGTTGCTCCTGGATAATTGGGGAAGTTGCTCCTGGATGGTTGGAAGAAGTTGCTACTGGTTGGTTGGGAGAAGTTACTCCTGGATGGTTGGGAGAAGTTACTTCTGGATGGTTGGGAGAAGTTGCTCCTGGGTGGTTGGGAGACGTTGCTCCTGGATGATTGGGAGAAGTTGCTCTTGGATGAGTTGGGAGAAGTTGCTCCTGTGTGGTTGGGAGAAGTTGCTCTTGTATTGTAGGGAGAAGTTGCTCCTGGGTGGTTGGCAGAAGTTGCTCTTGGATGGTTGGGAGAAGTTGCTCCTGGGTGGTTGGGAGAAGTTGCTCCTGAGTGGTTTGGAGAAGTGGCTGGGAGAAGTTGCTCCTGGATGGTTGGGAGAAGTTGCTCTTGGATCGTTGGGAGAAGTTGCTCCTGGATGGTTGGGGGAAGTTGCTCCTGAATTACTTAAAGTAGTTGCTCCTGGATGGTTTAGAGAAGTTGCTCCTGTATGGTTTGAAAAACTTGCTCCTGGATAATTGGGGAAGTTGCTCCTGGATGGTTGGAAGAAGTTGCTCCTGGTTGGTTGGGAGAAGTTACTCCTGGATGGTTGGGAGAAGTTACTTCTGGATGGTTGGGAGAAGTTGCTCCTGGGTGGTTGTGAGACGTTGCTCCTGGATGATTGGGAGAAGTTGCTCTTGGATGAGTTGGGAGAAGTTGCTCCTGTGTAATTGGGAGAAGTTGCTCTTGTATTGTAGGGAAAAGTTGCTCCTGGGTGGTTGGCAGATGTTGTTCCTGGATCGTTGGCAGAAGTTGCTCTTGGATGGTTGGGAGAAGTTGTTCTTGGATGGTTGGGAGAAGTTGCTCCTGGATAGTTGGGAGAAGTGGCTGGGAGAAGTTGCTCCTGGATGGTTGGGAGAAGTTGCTCTTGGATGGTTGGGAGAAGTTGCTCCTGGATGGTTGGGGGAAGTTGCTCCTGAATTATTTAAAGTAGTTGCTCCTGGATGGTTTAGAGAAGTTGCTCCTGTATGGTTTGAAAAACTTGCTCCTGGATAATTGGGGAAGTTGCTCCTGGATGGTTGGAAGAAGTTACTTCTGGATGGTTGGGAGAAGTTGCTCCTGGGTGGTTGGGAGACGTTGCTCCTGGATGATTGGGAGAAGTTGCTCTTGGATGAGTTGGGAGAAGTTGCTCCTGTGTGGTTGGGAGAAGTTGCTCTTGTATTGTAGGGAAAAGTTGCTCCTGGGTGGTTGGCAGATGTTGCTCCTGGATCGTTGGCAGAAGTTGCTCCTGGATGGTTGGGAGAAGTTGCTCTTGGATGGTTGGGAGAAGTTGCTCCTGGATAGTTGGGAGAAGTTGCTCCTGTGTGGTTGGGAGAAGTTGCTCTTGTATGGTAGGGAGTAGTTGCTCCTGGGTGGTTGGGAGAAGTTGCTTTTGGTTGGTTGGGAGAAGTTACTCCTGGATGGTTGGGAGAAGTTACTTCTGGATGGTTGGGAGAAGTTGCTCCTGGGTGGTTGGGAGACGTTGCTCCTGGATGATTGGGAGAAGTTGCTCTTGGATGAGTTGGGAGAAGTTGCTCCTGTGTGGTTGGGAGAAGTTGCTCTTGTATTGTAGGGAAAAGTTGCTCCTGGGTGGTTGGCAGATGTTGCTCCTGGATCGTTGGCAGAAGTTGCTCCTGGATGGTTGGGAGAAGTTGCTCTTGGATGGTTGGGAGAAGTTGCTCCTGGATGGTTGGGAGAAGTTGATCCTGGGTGGTTCGGAGAAGTTGCTGGGAGAAGTTGCTCCTGGGTGGGTGAGAGAAATTACTCCTGGATGGTTGGGAGAAGTTGCTCCTGGGTGGTTGGCAGAAGTTGCTCCTGGATAATTTAAAGTAGTTTCTCCTGGATGGTTTAGAGAAGTTGCTCCTGGATGGTTGGAAAAAGTTGCTCCTGGATAATTGGGGAAGTTGCTCCTGGATGGTTGGAAGAAGTTGCTCCTGGTTGGTTGGGAGAAGTTGCTCCTGTGTGGTTGGGAGAAGTTGCTCTTGTATGGTAGGGAGAAGTTGCTCTTGGATGGTTGGGAGAAGTTGCTCCTGGATAGTTGGGAGAAGTTGCTCCTGTGTGGTTGGGAGAAGTTGCTCTTGTATGGTAGGGAGTAGTTGCTCCTGGGTGGTTGTCAGAAATTGCTCCTGGATGGTTTGGAAAAGTTGCTCCTGGGGGGTTGAGACAAGTTGCTCCTGGATAGTTGGGAGAAGTTGCTCCTGGGTGGTTCGGAGAAGTTGCTGGGAGAAGTTGCTCCTGGGTGGTTGAGAGAAATTACTCCTGGATGGTTGGGAGAAGTTGCTCCTGGGTGGTTGGCAGAAGTTGCTCCTGTATAATTTAAAGTAGTTTCTCCTGGATGGTTTAGAGAAGTTGCTCCTGGATGGTTGGAAAAAGTTGCTCCTGGATAATTGGGGAAGTTGCTCCTGGATGGTTGGAAGAAGTTGCTCTTGGTTGGTTGGGAGAAGTTACTCCTGGATGGTTGGGAGAAGTTACTTCTGGATGGTTGGGAGAAGTTGCTCCTGGGTGGTTGGGAGACGTTGCTCCTGGATGATTGGGAGAAGTTGCTCTTGGATGAGTTGGGAGAAGTTGCTCCTGTGTGGTTGGGAGAAGTTGCTCTTGTATTGTAGGGAAAAGTTGCTCCTGGGTGGTTGGCAGATGTTGCTCCTGGATCGTTGGCAGAAGTTGCTCCTGGATGGTTGGGAGAAGTTGCTCTTGGATGGTTGGGAGAAGTTGCTCCTGGATAGTTGGGAGAAGTTGCTCCTGTGTGGTTGGGAGAAGTTGCTCTTGTATGGTAGGGAGTAGTTGCTCCTGGGTGGTTGGGAGAAGTTGCTTTTGGTTGGTTGGGAGAAGTTACTCCTGGATGGTTGGGAGAAGTTACTTCTGGATGGTTGGGAGAAGTTGCTCCTGGGTGGTTGGGAGACGTTGCTCCTGGATGATTGGGAGAAGTTGCTCTTGGATGAGTTGGGAGAAGTTGCTCCTGTGTGGTTGGGAGAAGTTGCTCTTGTATTGTAGGGAAAAGTTGCTCCTGGGTGGTTGGCAGATGTTGCTCCTGGATCGTTGGCAGAAGTTGCTCCTGGATGGTTGGGAGAAGTTGCTCTTGGATGGTTGGGAGAAGTTGCTCCTGGATGGTTGGGAGAAGTTGATCCTGGGTGGTTCGGAGAAGTTGCTGGGAGAAGTTGCTCCTGGGTGGGTGAGAGAAATTACTCCTGGATGGTTGGGAGAAGTTGCTCCTGGGTGGTTGGCAGAAGTTGCTCCTGGATAATTTAAAGTAGTTTCTCCTGGATGGTTTAGAGAAGTTGCTCCTGGATGGTTGGAAAAAGTTGCTCCTGGATAATTGGGGAAGTTGCTCCTGGATGGTTGGAAGAAGTTGCTCCTGGTTGGTTGGGAGAAGTTGCTCCTGTGTGGTTGGGAGAAGTTGCTCTTGTATGGTAGGGAGAAGTTGCTCTTGGATGGTTGGGAGAAGTTGCTCCTGGATAGTTGGGAGAAGTTGCTCCTGTGTGGTTGGGAGAAGTTGCTCTTGTATGGTAGGGAGTAGTTGCTCCTGGGTGGTTGTCAGAAATTGCTCCTGGATGGTTTGGAAAAGTTGCTCCTGGGGGGTTGAGACAAGTTGCTCCTGGATAGTTGGGAGAAGTTGCTCCTGGGTGGTTCGGAGAAGTTGCTGGGAGAAGTTGCTCCTGGGTGGTTGAGAGAAATTACTCCTGGATGGTTGGGAGAAGTTGCTCCTGGGTGGTTGGCAGAAGTTGCTCCTGTATAATTTAAAGTAGTTTCTCCTGGATGGTTTAGAGAAGTTGCTCCTGGATGGTTGGAAAAAGTTGCTCCTGGATAATTGGGGAAGTTGCTCCTGGATGGTTGGAAGAAGTTGCTCTTGGTTGGTTGGGAGAAGTTACTCCTGGATGGTTGGGAGAAGTTACTTCTGGATGGTTGGGAGAAGTTGCTCCTGGGTGGTTGGGAGACGTTGCTCCTGGATGATTGGGAGAAGTTGCTCTTGGATGAGTTGGGAGAAGTTGCTCCTGTGTGGTTGGGAGAAGTTGCTCTTGGATGGTTGGGAGAAGTTGCTCCTGGGTGGTTGGGAGAAGTTGCTCCTGGGTGGTTTGGAGAAGTGGCTGGGAGAAGTTGCTCCTGGATGGTTGGGAGAAGTTGCTCTTGGATGGTTGGGAGAAGTTGCTCCTGGATGGTTGGGGGAAGTTGCTCCTGAATTATTTAAAGTAGTTGCTCCTGGATGGTTTAGAGAAGTTGCTCCTGTATGGTTTGAAAAACTTGCTCCTGGATAATTGGGGAAGTTGCTCCTGGATGGTTGGAAGAAGTTGCTCCTGGTTGGTTGGGAGAAGTTACTCCTGGATGGTTGGGAGAAGTTACTTCTGGATGGTTGGGAGAAGTTGCTCCTGGGTGGTTGGGAGACGTTGCTCCTGGATGATTGGGAGAAGTTGCTCTTGGATGAGTTGGGAGAAGTTGCTCCTGTGTGGTTGGGAGAAGTTGCTCTTGTATTGTAGGGAAAAGTTGCTCCGGGGTGGTTGGCAGATGTTGCTCCTGGATCGTTGGCAGAAGTTGCTCTTGGATGGTTGGGAGAAGTTGCTCTTGGATGGTTGGGAGAAGTTGCTCCTCGATAGTTGGGAGAAGTTGCTCCTGTGTGGTTGGGAGAAGTTGCTCTTGTATGGTAGGGAGTAGTTGCTCCTGGGTGGTTGTCAGAAATTGCTCCTGGATGGTTTGGAAAAGTTGCTCCTGGGGGGTTGGGACAAGTTGCTCCTGGATAGTTGGGAGAAGTTGCTCCTGGATGGTTGGGAGAAGTTGATCCTGGGTGGTTCGGTGAAGTTGCTGGGAGAAGTTGCTCCTGGGTGGGTGAGAGAAATTACTCCTGGATGGTTGGGAGAAGTTGCTCCTGGGTGGTTGGCAGAAGTTGCTCCTGGATAATTTAAAGTAGTTTCTCCTGGATGGTTTAGAGAAGTTGCTCCTGGATGGTTGGAAAAAGTTGCTCCTGGATAATTGGGGAAGTTGCTCCTGGATGGTTGGAAGAAGTTGCTCCTGGTTGGTTGGGAGAAGTTACTCCTGGATGGTTGGGAGAAGTTACTTCTGGATGGTTGGGAGAAGTTGCTCTTGGATGGTTGGGAGAAGTTGCTCCTGGATAGTTGGGAGAAGTTGCTCCTGGATAGTTGGGAGAAGTTGCTCTTGTATGGTAGGGAGTAGTTGCTCCTGGGTGGTTGTCAGAAATTGCTCCTGGATGGTTTGGAAAAGTTGCTCCTGGGGGGTTGGGACAAGTTGCTCCTGGATAGTTGGGAGAAGTTGCTCCTGGATGGTTGGGAGAAGTTGATCCTGGGTGGTTCGGAGAAGTTGCTGGGAGAAGTTGCTCCTGGATGATTGGGAGAAGTTGCTCTTGGATGGTTGGGGGAGTTGCTCCTGGATGGTTGGGAGAAGTTGCTCCTGGATGTTTGGGAGAAGTTGCTCCTGGATAATTTAAAGTAGTTTCTCCAGGATGGTTTAGAGAAGTTGCTCCTGGATGGTTGGAAAAAGTTACTCCTGAATAATTGGGGAAGTTGCTCCTGGATGGTTGGAAGAAGTTGCTCCTGGTTGGTTGGGAGAAGTTACTCCTGGATGGTTGGGAGAAGTTACTTCTGGATGGTTGGGAGAAGTTGCTCCTGAGTGGTTGGGAGACGTTGCTCCTGGATGATTGGGAGAAGTTGCTCTTGGTTGAGTTGGGAGAAGTTGCTCCTGTGTGGTTGGGAGAAGTTGCTCTTGTATTGTAGGGAGAAGTTGCTCCTGGGTGGTTGGCAGAAGTTGCTCCTGGATGGTTGGGAGAAGTTGCTCCTGGGTGGTTCGGAGAAGTGGCTGGGAGAAGTTGCTCCTGGATGGTTGGGAGAAATTACTCCTGGATGGTTGGAAGAAGTTGCTCCTGGGTGGTTGGCAGAAGTTGCTCCTGGGTGGTTGGCAGAAGTTGCTCCTGGGTGGTTGGGAGAAGCTGCTCCTGGATGGTTGGGACAAGTTACTCCTGGATGGTTGGTAGAAGTTGTTCCTGGATGGTTGGCAGAAGTTGCTCCTGGATGGTTGGGAGAAGTTGCTCCTGGGTGGTTGGGAGAAGTTGCTCCTGGATAGTTGGGAGAATTTGCTCCTGGATGGTTGTGAGAAGTTGCTCCTGGGTGGTTCGGAGAAGTGGCTGGGAGCAGTTGCTCCTGGATGGTTGGGAGAAATTACTCCTGGGTGGTTGGGAGTAGTTGCTCTTGTTGGATGGTTGGGAGAAGTTGCTCCTGTGTGGTTGGGAGAAGTTGCTTTTGGTTGGTTGGGAGAAGTTGCTCCTGGATGGTTGGGGGAGTTGCTCCTGGATGGTAAAGAGAAGTTGCTCCTGGATGGTTGGGGGAGTTGCTCCTGGATGGTTGGCAGAAGTTGCTCCTGGATGGTTGGGAGAAGTTGCTCCTGGTTGGTTGGGAGAAGTTACTCCTGAATGGTTGGGAGAAGTTACTCCTGAATGGTTGGGAGAAGTTTCTCCTGGGTGGTTGGGAGACGTTACTCCTAAATGGTTGGGAGAAGTTGCTCCTGTATGGTTGGGAGAAGTTGCTCCTGGAAGGTTGGGGAAGTTGCTCCTGGATGGTTGGGAGAAGTTGTTCCTGGATGGTTGGGAGTAGTTGCTCTTGGTTGGTTGGGAGAAGTTGCTCCTGGATGGTTGGGGAAGTTGCTCCTGTATGGTTGGGAGAAGTTTCTCCTGGTTGATTGGGAGAAGTTACTCCTGAATGGTTGGGAGAAGTTGGTCCTGGGTGGTTGGGAGACGTTGCTCCTGGATGGTTGGGGGAAGTTGCTCCTGAATTATTTAAAGTAGTTGCTCCTGGATGGTTTAGAGAAGTTGCTCCTGGATGGTTGGAAAAAAATGCTCCTGGATGGTTAGGGAAGTTGGTCCTGGATGGTTGGAAAAAAATGCTCCTGGATGGTTAGGGAAGTTGGTCCTGGATGGTTGGGAAAAGTTGCTCCTGGATGGTTGGCAGAAGTTGCTCCTGGATGGTTGGCAGAAGTTGCTCCTGGATGGTTGGAGGAAGTTGCTCCTGGTTGGTTGGGAGAAGTTGCTCCTGGATTGTTGGGAGAAGTTGTTTTTGGATGGTTGTGAGAAATTGCTCTTGGATGTTTGGGAGAAGTTGCTCCTGAACCGTTGGGGCCAGTTGCTCCTGGATGGTTGTGGGGAGTTGCTCCTGGATAATTGGTAGAAGATGATCTTGGATGGTTGGGAGAAGTTGCTCCTGGATGTTTGGGAGAAGTTGTTCCTGGATAATTTAAAGTAGTTTCTCCTGGATGGTTTAGACAAGTTGCTCCTGTATGGTTGGAAAAACTTGCTCCTGGATAATTGGGGAAGTTGCTCCTTGTTGGTTGGGAGAAGTTACTCCTGGATGGTTGGGACAAGTTACTCCTGGATGGTTGGCAGAAGTTGTTCCTGGATGGTTGGCAGAAGTTGCTCCTGGATGGTTGGGAGAAGTTGCTCCTGGTTCGTTGGGAGAAGTTACTTCTGGATGGTTGGGAGAAGTTGCTCCTGGGTGGTTGGGAGACGTTGCTCCTGGGTGGTTGGGAGACGTTGCACCTGGATTATTGGGAGAAGTTGCTCTTGGATGGTTGGGGGAGTTGCTCCTGGATGGTTGGGAGAAGTTGCTCCTGTGTGGTTGGGAGAAGTTGCTCTTAGATGGTTGGGAGAAGTTGCTCTTGTATTGTAGGGAGAAGTTGCTCCTGGGTGCTTGGCAGAAGTTGCTCCTGGGTGGTTGGGAGAAGTTGCTCCTGGATAGTTGGGAGAAGTTGCTCCTGGATGGTTGTGAGAAGTTGCTCCTGGGTGGTTCGGAGAATTGTCTGGGAGAAGTTGCTCCTGGATGGTTGGGAGAAATTACTCCTGGATGGTTGGGAGAAGTTGCTCCTGGGTGGTTGGCAGAAGTTGCTACTGGATGGTTAGGAGAAGTTGCTCCTGGATAGTGGGTAGAAGTTACCCCTGGATGGTTTGGAGAAGTTGCTCCTGGGTGGTTGGGAGACGTTGCTCCTGGATGGTTGGGAGAAGTTGCTCCTGGATGGTTAAGGGAGTTGCTCCTGGATGGTTGGGAGAAGTTGTTCCTGGATGGTTGGGAGAATTTGCTCTTGGATGGTTGGGAGAACTTTCTCCTGGATGGTTGGGAGTAGTTGCTCTTGTTGGATGGTTGGGAGAAGTTGCTCCTGTGTGGTTGGACCCCCAGAAGGTAAAGGCCGTCCTGGAGTGGCCACGCCCCCAAGGCTTAAGGGCTCCTGGTTGGTTTGGAGAAGTTGCTCCTGGATTGTTGGGAGAAGTTGTTTTTGGATGGTTGGGAGAAATTGCTCTTGGATGGTTGGGAGAAGTTGCTCCTGAACCGTTGGGGCCAGTTGCTCCTGGATGGTTGTGGGGAGTTGCTCCTGGATGATTGGTAAAAGTGGATCTTGGATGGTTGGGAGAAGTTGCTCCTGGATGTTTGGGAGAAGTTGCTCCTGGATAATTTAAAGTAGTTTCTCCTGGATGGTTTAGAGAAGTTGCTCCTGGATGGTTGGAAAAAGTTGCTCCTGGATAATTGGGGAAGTTGCTCCTGGATGGTTGGAAGAAGTTGCTCCTGGTTGGTTGGGAGAAGTTATTCCTGGATGGTTGGGAGAAGTTACTTCTGGATGATTGGGAGAAGTTGCTCCTGAGTGGTTGGGAGACGTTGCTCCTGGATGATTGGGAGAAGTTGCTCTTGGGTGAGTTGGGAGAAGTTGCTCCTGTGTGGTTGGGAGAAGTTGCTCTTGTATTGTAGGGAGAAGTTGCTCCTGGGTGGTTGGCAGAAGTTGCTCTTGGATGGTTGGGAGAAGTTTCTCCTGGGTGGTTGGGAGAAGTTGCTCCTGGGTGGTTCGGAGAAGTGGCTGGGAGAAGTTGCTCCTGGATGGTTGGGAGAAATTACTCCTCGATGGTTGGGAGAAGTTGCTCCTGGGTGGTTGGCAGAAGTTGCTCCTGGATGGTTGGGGGAAGCTGCTCCTGGATGGTTGGGAGAAGTTGCTCTTGGATGGTTGGGAGAAGTTGCTCCTGGATGGTTGGGGGAAGTTGCTCCTGAATTATTTAAAGTAGTTACTCCTGGATGGTTGGGAGAAGTTGCTCTTGGATGGTTGGGAGAAGTTGCTCCTGGATAGTTGGGAGAAGTTGCACCTGGATAGTTGGGAGAAGTTGCTCTTGTATGGTAGGGAGTAGTTGCTCCTGGGTGGTTGTCAGAAATTGCTCCTGGATGGTTTGGAAAAGTTGCTCCTGGGGGGTTGGGACAAGTTGCTCCTGGATGGTTGGGAGAAGTTGCTCCTGGATGGTTGGGAGAAGTTGATCCTGGGTGGTTGGGAGAAGTTGCTGGGAGAAGTTGCTCCTGGATGGTTGAGAGAAATTACTCCTGGATGGTTGGGAGAAGTTGGTCCTGGGTGGTTGCAGAAGTTGCTCCTGGATGGTTGGGAGAAGCTGCTCCTGGATGGTTGGGAGAAGTTGCTCTTGGATGGTTGGGAGAAGTTGCTCCTGGATGTTTGGGAGAATTTGCTACTGAATTATTTAAAGTAGTTGCTCCTGGATGGTTTAGAGAAGTTGCTTCTGGACGGTTGGGGAAGTTGGTCCTGGATGGTTGGGAAAAGTTGCTCCTGGATGGTTGGCAGAAGTTGCTCCTGGATGGTTGGAGGAAGTTGCTCCTCGTTGGTTGGGAGAAGTTGCTCCTGGGTTGTTGGGAGAAGTTGTTTTTGGATTGTTGGGAGAAATTGCTCTTGGATGGTTGGGAGAAGTTGCTCCTGAACCGTTGGGGCCAGTTGCTCCTGGATGGTTGTGGGGAGTTGCTCCTGGATGATTGGTAGAAGTTGATCTTGGATGGTTGGGAGAAGTTGCTCCTGGATGTTTGGGAGAAGTTGCTCCTGGATAATTTAAAGTAGTTTCTCCTGGATGGTTTAGAGAAGTTGCTCCTGGATAGTTGGAAAAAGTTGCTCCTGGATAATTGGGGAAGTTGCTCCTGGATGGTTGGAAGAAGTTGCTCCTGGTTGGTTGGGAGAAGTTACTCCTGGATGGTTGGGAGAAGTTACTTCTGGATGGTTGGGAGAAGTTGCTCCTGGGTGGTTGGGAGACGTTGCTCCTGGATGATTGGGAGAAGTTGCTCTTGGATGAGTTGGGAGAAGTTGCTCCTGTGTGGTTGGGAGAAGTTGCTCTTGTATTGTAGGGAGAAGTTGCTCCTGGGTGGTTGGCAGAAGTTGCTCCTGGATGGTTGGGAGAAGTTGCTCCTGGGTGGTTCGGAGGAGTCGCTGGGAGAAGTTGCTCCTGGATGGTTGGGAGAAATTACTCCTGGATGGTTGGGAGAAGTTGCTCCTGTGTGGTTGGCAGAAGTTGCTCCTGGATGGTTGGGAGAAGCTGCTCCTGGATGGTTGGGAGAAGTTGCTCTTGGATGGTTGGGAGAAGTTTCTCCTGGATGGTTGGGGGAAGTTGCTCCTGAATTATTTAAAGTAGTTGCTCCTGGATGGTTTAGAGAAGTTGCTCCTGTATGGTTGGAAAAACTTGCTCCTGGATAATTGGGGAAGTTGCTCCTGGATGGTTGGAAGAAGTTGCTCCTGGTTGGTTGGGAGAAGTTACTCCTGGATGGTTGGGACAAGTTACTCCTGGGTGGTTGGCAGAAGTTGTTCCTGGATGGTTGGCAGAAGTTGCTCCTGGATGGTTGGGAGAAGTTGCTCCTAGTTCGTTGGGAGAAGTTACTTCTGGATGGTTGGGACAAGTTACTCCTGGATGGTTGGCAGAAGTTGTTTCTGGATGGTTGGCAGAAGTTGCTCCTGGATGGTTGGGAGAAGTTGATCCTAGTTCGTTGGAAGAAGTTACTTCTGGATGGTTGGGAGAAGTTGCTCCTGGGTGGTTGGGAGACGTTTCTCCTGGATGATTGGGAGAAGTTGCTCTAGGATGGTTGGGGGAGTTGCTCCTGGATGGTTGGGAGAAGTTGCTCCTGTGTGGTTGGGAGAAGTTGCTCTTAGATGGTTGGGAGAAGTTGCTCTTGTATTGTAGGGAGAAGTTGCTCCTGGGTGCTTGGCAGAAGTTGCTCCTGGGTGGTTGGGAGATGTTGCTCCTGGATAGTTGGGAGAAGTTGCTCCTGGATGGTTGTGAGAAGTTGCTCCTGGGTGGTTCGGAGAAGTGGCTGGGAGAAGTTGCTCCTGTATGGTTGGGAGAAATTACTCCTGGGTGGTTGGGAGTAGTTGCTCTTGTTGGATGGTTGGGAGAAGTTTCTCCTGTGTGGTTGGGAGAAGTTGCTCCTGGTTGGTTGGGAGAAGTTGCTCCTGGATGGTTGGGGGAGTTGCTCCTGGATGGTTGGCAGAAGTTGCTCCTGGATGGTTGGGAGAAGTTGCTCCTGGTTGGTTGGGAGAAGTTACTCCTGAATGGTTGGGAGAAGTTGCTCCTGGGTAGTTGGGAGACGTTACTACTGAATGGTTGGGAGAAGTTGCTCCTGTATGGTTGGGAGAAGTTTCTCCTGGATGGTTGGGGAAGTCGCTCCTGGGTGGTTGGGAGAAGTTGTTCCTGGAGCGTTGGGAGTAGTTGCTCTTGGTTGGTAGGGAGAAGTTGCTCCTGGATGGTTGGGGAAGTTGCTCCTGGATGGTTGGGAGAAGTTTCTCCTGGTTGGATGGGAGAAGTTACTCCTGAATGGTTGGGAGAAGTTGGTCCTGGGTGGTTGGGAGACGTTGCTCCTGGATGGTTGGGGGAAGATGCTCCTGAATTATTTAAAGTAGTTGCTCCTGGATGGTTTAGAGAAGTTGCTCCTGGATGGTTGGAAAAAAATGCTCCTGGATGGTTGGGGAAGTTGGTCCTGGATGGTTGGGAAAAGTTGCTCCTGGATGGTTGGCAGAAGTTGCTCCTGGATAGTTGGAGGAAGTTGCTCCTGGTTGGTTGGGAGAAGTTGCTCCTGGATTGTTGGGAGAAGTTGTTTTTGGATGGTTGGGAGAAATTGCTCTTGGATGGTTGGGAGAAGTTGCTGCTGAACCGTTGGGGCCAGTTGTTCCTGGATGGTTGTGGGGAGTTGCTCCTGGATGATTGGTAGAAGTGGATATTGGATGGTTGGGAGAAGTTGCTCCTGGATGTTTGGGAGAAGTTGCTCCTGCATAATTTAAAGTAGTTTCTCTTGGATGGTTTAGAGAAGTTGCTCCTGTATGGTTGGAAAAACTTGCTCCTGGATAATTGGGGAAGTTGCTTCTGGATGGTTGGAAGAAGTTGCTCCTGGTTGGTTGGGAGAAGTTACTCCTGGATGGTTGGGACAAGTTACTCCTGGATGGTTGGCAGAAGTTGCTGCTGTATGGTTGGCAGAAGTTGCTCCTGGATGGTTGGGGGAAGTTGCTCCTGGTTCGTTGGGAGAAGTTACTCCTGGTTCGTTGGGAGAAGTTACTTCTGGATGGTTGGGAGAAGTTGCTCCTGGGTGGTTGGGAGACGTTGCTCCTGGATTTTTGGGAGAAGTTGCTCTTGGATGGTTGGGGGAGTTGCTCCTGGATGGTTGGGAGAAGTTGCTCCTGTGTGGTTGGGAGAAGTTGCTCTTAGATGGTTGGGAGAAGTTGCTCTTCTATTGTAGGGAGAAGTTGCTCCTGGGTGCTTGGCAGAAGTTGCTCCTGGGTGGTTGGGAGAAGTTGCTCCTGGATAGTTGGGAGAAGTTGCTCCTGGATGGTTGTGAGAAGTTGCTCCTGGGTGGTTCGGAGAAGTGGCTGGGAGAAATTGCTCCTGGATGGTTCGGAGAAATTACTGCTGGATGTTTGGGAGAAGTTGCTCCCGGGTGGTTGGCAGAAGTTGCTACTGGATGGTTAGGAGAAGTTGCTCCTGGATAGTGGGGAGAAGTTACCCCTGGATGGTTTGGAGAAGTTGCTCCTGGGTGGTTGGGAGAAGTTGCTCCTGGATAGTTGGGAGAAGTTGCTCCTGGATGGTTGTGAGAAGTTGCTCCTGGGTGGTTCGGAGAAGTGGCTGGGAGAAATTGTTTCTGGATGGTTGGGAGAAATTACTGCTGGATGTTTGGGAGAAGTTGCTCCTGGGTGGTTGGCAGAAGTTGCTACTGGATGGTTAGGAGAAGTTGCTCCTGGATAGTGGGGAGAAGTTACCCCTGGATGGTTTGGAGAAGTTGCTCCTGGGTGGTTGGGAGACGTTGCTCCTGGATGGTTGGGAGAAGTTGCTCCTGGATGGTTAAGGGAGTTGCTCCTGCATGGTTGGGAGAAGTTGTTCCTGGATGGTTGGGAGAAATTGCTCTTGGATGGTTGGGAGAACTTTCTCCTGGATGGTTGGGAGTAGTTGATCTTGTTGGATGATTGGGAGAAGTTGCTCCTGTGTGGTTGGGAGAAGGTGCTCCTGGTTGGTTGGGAGAAGTTGCTCCTGGATGGTTGGGGGAGTTGCTCCTGGATGAATTTTTTCTAAACTGAACCTGCGGGGGGCCTATAATCTGATTCGGATCCTTCGAGGTGTCGAATGGAAGACCGCCTTTAATACTCGTGATGGGCATTACGAATAATTAGTCATGCCCTTCGGCCTGTGTAACGCCCCCGCAGTATTTCAAGAATTTGTCAATTACATTTTTTGTGATCTCCTTTATGTTTGTGTTGTGGTGTATCTCGATGACATTCTGATTTTTTCCCCAGATCCAGTAACTCATCAAAGTCATGTCCGCCAGGTGTTGCTTCGTCTAAGAGAGAATCGACTTTACGCAAAGTTGGAGAAGTGTGTGTTTGAGAAGAAGTCTCTATCCTTCCTGGGCTATATTATCTCAGATCAGGGCCTCAAGCTGGACCCCCAGAAGGTAAAGGCCGTCCTGGAGTGGCCACGCCCCCAAGGCTTAAGGGCCATCCAACGCTTTCTAGGATTGGCCAACTTCTACCGACTCTTCATCCCCAACTTCTCATCTTTGACCGCCCCTATCTCCACCCTCACTAAGAAAGGTATGAATGCCAAGATGTGGACCCCGGAGGCTGAAGCCGCATTCGAATCCTTAAAGAAAGCCTTCACATCTGCCTCCATTCTGCACTATCCGGATGTATCCTTACAGTTTTCGTTAGAGGTGGACGCTTCCTCAGTGGGTGCTGGTGCACTGTTGTTACAGAAAAGACCGAAAGGCAAGGCTGTGGTATTTGGCTACCATTCCAAGCTATTTTCTTCCGCAGAGCGTAACTAGTCGATTGGGGACCGGGAGTTACTGGCCATCAAACTGGCTCTGCAGGAGTGGAGACACCTACTGAAGGGCGCGGTTCATCCTATCCTGATCTTCACGGATCACAAGAATTTGACCTACCTACAGACGGCCCAGCGGTTGAATCCTCGTCAAGCCAGGTGGTTGTTGTTCTTTGCTCAGTTCCGGTTCGAACTCCACTACCGTCCTGCTGACAAGAATGTGAGAGCCGATGCCTTGTCTAGATCCTTTGAAACTGAAGACGCCTTGGAGTCTCCACAGAATATCATTGACCCATCCTGCATCTTCTCTGTGAATCCCCTGCAAGTCAGAGACATTCCTCCGGGTAGGACTTTTGTGCGCCTGGTTGACCGAGGAAGAATTCTTCGCTGGGGTCACAGTTCTAAGCTGGCAGGTCACGCGCATGCTCGTAAGACCCAAGATCTAATCACCCGTCAGTTCTGGTGGCCCACGCTGCCCAAAGATGTCATGGACTTTGTCTCCTCTTGCACAGTCTGTGCAGCAAATAAAGTTGCTCACTCCAGACCTGCTTGCCTGCTCCAACCACTGCCTGTGCCCGTTGCCCCGTGGCAACATGTCACTATGGACTTCGTCACGGATCTTCCTTCTTCGGCGAGTTGCAGTGTGATCTGGGTGGTGGTGGATCGATTTTCCAAGTTGGCTCACTTCATTCCGTTGACCGCTCTGCCGTCTGCTAAGCAATTGGCTGACCTCTTCATACAGCACATCTTCCATCTGCACAGCTTGCCCCTGCATATTGTCTCGGACAGAGGTGTCCAGTTCACCTCAAAGTTTTGGAGAGCACTCTGCGGGCTCCTTGGTGTGAAATAGGACTTCTCTTCGGCCTATCATCCCCAGTCCAACGGGCAAGTCGAGAGAGTTAACCAGGTTATGGAGAACTACCTACGTCACTTTGTGTCCAGGCGCCATGATGATTGGGTGCAGTTGCTCCCGTGGGCAGAGTTCTCCTATAACAACCACACCAGTGAGTCGACCACATCCAGTCCATTTTTAATCGTCTACGGCCAACATCCTCGTATACCTCTTCCTGTTTCTACAATATCCCAGGTGCCTGCAGCCGATTCTACCTTCAGGGACTTTCTACAGATATGGCAACAGACCCGATCTTCTATCCTCTTGGCGGTGGACCGCATGAAGAGAAAGGCAGATACTAGAAGACGGGTGCCTCCGCAGTTCCTTCCAGGGACTAAAGTCTGGCTGTCTTCTAGGAATATCCGGCTGAAGGTGCCGTCATGCAAATTTGCTCCGAGGTCTTGGGAGCCAGAGCAGAACATCGATGCCCCTGTCCTCGTAAGGAAGTTTCTCTCTCGCTCTGGTCCCAAGAGGAGGGGGCGTAAGATGGGGGATACTGTAGCGTCTATGGCCACGGCCCGTCGATCGGTCATTAACCCCGACGGCCGTAGTCATAGACAGCTTACCTCTCTGCAGCGTCCTCCCCCAGTCAGGCGCCGGCACTCTCTTCCCGATTACGAGTGTCTCCGGCGGGTGTGCGCACCCGCGCGTGCATGGCCTTAAAAGCCTTAAAAGTGCGCGCATTTTTACAGTAAAATTGCAATCTGGCCCAGGATGCCCTGGGCTATAAAAGGGGCTCTGCCCTCTTGCCCTTTGCCAGAGCGTTGTTAGTTTTCCATTGTTTGTCTTGCTTATGGTCTCCCAGTGTCTTCCAGCCTCCCAGTGTACCTTGCTCCTGTATTCCGTATCCCGTATCCTGTCTCCGTGCTACCTAGTGCTATTGCCGTGCTGTGCTACCTGCCATGCAGTCCTACAGCCTATGCTGCCCTGCTACGCCTCACCAGACGACTTCCTGTCACCTGTCCCTGGACGTGTCCGCCTCGCCACTGCCTACGATTGCCTCAGGTACTCTCGCTGAACCATTTAACTGTGTACTCTCCGGTTTGGCCAGCTGCCATCCCCGCTACGCGGTACGGCACAGTGGGTTCACAGCTCGCATCGTGACACTGGTTGGTTGGAGGAAGTTGTTCCTGGATGGTTGGGAGAAGTTGCTCCTGGATGGTTGGGGGAGTTGCTCCTTGATGGTTAGGAGAAGTTGCTCCTGGATGGTTGGGGGAGTTGCTCCTGGATGGTTGGCAGAAGTTGCTCCTGGATGGTTGGGAGAAGTTGCTCCTGTTTGGTTGGGAGAAGTTGCTCCTGGATGGTTGGGAGATGTGTCTCCTGTATGGTTTGGAGAAGTTGCTCCTGGATGGTTAGGAGAACTTTCTCCTGAATTGTTAGGAGTAGTTGCTCTTGGATGGTTGCGAGAAGTTGCTCCTGTATGGTTTGGAGAAGTTGCTCCTGGGTGGTTGGGAGACGTTGCTCCTGGATGGTTGGGAGAAGTTGCTCCTGGATGGTTGGGGGAGTTACTCCTGGATGGTTGGGAGAAGTTGTTCCTGGATGGTTGGGAGAAGTTGCTCTTGGATGGTTGGCAGAAGTTGCTCCTGGATGGTTGAGAGAAGTTGCTCCTGGATGGTTGGGAGAAGTTGCTCTTGGATGGTTGGGAAAAGTTGCTCTTGGATGACTGGGAGAAATTGCTCTTGGATGGTTGAGAGAAGTTGTTCCTGGATGGTTGGGAGAAGTTGCTCTTGGATGGTTGGGAGTACTTTCTCCTGGATGGTTGAGAGTAGTTGCTCTTGGATAGTTGCTCTTGGATAGGGAGAAGTTGCTCCTGGTTGGTTCGGAGAAGTTGCTGGGAGAAGTTGCTCCTGGATGGTTGGGAGAAATTACTCCTGGATGGTTGGGAGAAGTTGCTCCTGGTTTGTTGGCAGAAGTTGCTCTTGGATGGTTAGGAGAAGTTGCTCCTGGATGGTTTGGAGAAGTTGCTCTTGGATGGTTGGGGGAAGTTACTCTTGGATGGTTGGGAGAAATTGCTCTTGGATGGTTGGGGGTAGTTGCTCCTGGATGGTTGGGAGAAGTTGCTCTTGGATTGTTGGGAGAACTTGTTCCTAGATGGTTGCTGGAAGTTGCTCCTGGATGGTTGGGAGAAATTGCTCCTGGTTGTTTGGGTGAAGTTACAACTGGATGGTTGGGGGAAGTCTCTCCTGGGAGGTTGGGAGACGTGTCTCCTGTTTGGTTGCGAGAAGTTGCTCCTGGATGGTTGGGAGAAGTTACTCCTGGATGGTTTGGAGAAGTTGCTCCTGGGTGCTTGGGAGACGTTGCTCCTGGATGGTTGGGAGAAGTTGCCCCTGGGTGGTTGGGGGGAGTTGCTCCTGGATGGCTTGGAGAAGTTGCTCCTGGGTGGTTGGGGGGAGTTGCTCCTAGATGGTTGGGAGAAGTTGTTCCTGGATGGTTGGGAGAAGTTGCTCTTGGATGCTTGGGAGAAGTTGCTCCTGGATGGTTGGGAGATTTTGCTATTGGATGGTTGGGAGAAGTTGCTCCTGGGTGGTTGGGAGACGTTACTCCTGAATGGTTGGGAGAAGTTGCTCCTGGATTGTTGGGAGACGTTGCTCCTGGATGGTTGGGAGAAGTTGCTCCTGGGTGGTTGGGGGAGTTTCTCCTGGATGGTTGGGAGAAGTTGTTCCTGGATGGTTGGGAGAAGTTGCTCTTGGATGGTTGGGAGAACTTTCTCCTGGATGGTTGAGAGTAGTTGCTCTTGGATAGTTTCTCTTGGATAGGGAGAAGTTGCTCCTGGTTGGTTCGGAGAAGTTGCTGGGAGAAGTTGCTCCTGGATGGTTGGGAGAAATTACTCCTGGATGGTTGGGAGAAGTTGCTCCTGGTTGGTTGGCAGAAGTTGCTCTTGGATGGTTAGGAGAAGTTGCTCCTGGATGGTTTGGAGAAGTTGCTCTTGGATAGTTGGGAGAAGTTACTCTTGGATGGTTGGGAGAAATTGCTCTTGGATGGTTGGGAGAAATTGCTCTTGGATGGTTGGGGGTAGTTGCTCCTGGATGGTTGGGAGAAGTTACATAGTTACATAGTTACATAGTTAGTACGGCTGAAAAAAGACACATGTCCATCAAGTTCAACCAAGGGATGGGAAAAGGGAAGGAAAAATTTCTACACATAGTAGCTAATATTTTTTTGTTCTAGGAAATTATCTAACCCTTTTTTAAAGCCATCTACTGTCCCTGCTGTGACCAGCTCCTGCGGTAGGCTATTCCATAGATTCACAGTTCTCACTGTAAAGAAGCCTTGTCGCCTCTGCAGCTTGAACCTTTTTTTCTCCAGACGGAGGGAGTGCCCCCTTGTTTTTTGAGGGGGTTTTACAAGGAACAGGATTTCACCATATTTTTTGTATGTGCCATTCATATATTTATATAAGTTAATCATGTCCCCCCTTAGTCGTCGTTTTTCAAGGCTAAATAGGTTTAATTCTTTCAATCTTTCCTCATAACTTAAATTCTCCAAGCCCCTAATTAGCTTCGTTGCTCTTCTTTGTATTTTTTCCAACTCCAGGGCATCCTTTCTATGAACTGGAGCCCAGAACTGAACTGCATATTCTAGATGAGGCCTCACTAATGCTTTGTAAAGTGGCATTATTACATCCCTGTCCCGCGAGTCCATGCCTCTTTTAATACACGACAATATCCTGCTGGCCTTTGAAGCAGCTGATTGACACTGCATGCTGTTATTGAGTTTATGATTTACAAGTACACCCAGATCCTTCTCAACAAGTGAATCCGCCAGTGTAGCTCCCCCTAGGACATATGATGCATGCAGGTTGTTGGTACCCAGATGCATAACTTTACATTTATCTACATTAAACTTCATCTGCCAAGTGGACGCCCAAACACTTAGTTTGTTTAAATCTGCCTGTAATTCATGAACATCTTCCATAGTCTGAACTATATTGCATAGCTTGGTGTCATCTGCAAAAATAGAAATAGTGCTATTAATCCCATCCTCTATATCATTAATAAATAAGTTGAATAATAGTGGTCCCAGCACTGAATCCTGGGGTACACCACTTAGAACTGGGGACCATTCAGAGAAGGAATCATTGACCACAACCCTCTGGATACGGTCCTTGAGCCAATTCTCAATCCAATTACAAACTATATTTTCTAAACCTATAGTCCTTAATTTACCCATTAGGCGTCTATGGGGGACAGTGTCAAATGCCTTTGCAAAGTCCAAAAACACTAAATCCACAGCGGCCCCTCTGTCTAGACTTCTGCTCACCTCTTCATAAAAACAGATTAGGTTAGTTTGACAACTTCTGTCCTTAGTAAAACCGTGCTGGCTGTCACTTATAATGCTATTTATTGTCACATAATCCTGTATATAGTCCCTCAATAGCCCCTCAAACATTTTCCCCACGATGGATGTTAAGCTTACTGGTCTATAATTACCTGGGGAAGACCTAGAGCCCTTTTTGAAAATAGGCACCACATTTGCGCTGTGCCAGTCCCTTAGCACTATACCAGTCACTAGAGATTCTCTGAATATTATGAAAAGGGGGACAGAAATAACTGAACTAAGCTCTTTAAGAATTCTAGGGTGTAACCCATCTGGTCCCGGGGCCTTGTGCACATTTATTTTATTTAATTTAGCTTGGACCATCTCTACATTCATCCAATTCAGTATATCAACTGATATATTAACAGCACTGGCACCGGCTACATCAGCTGCTCAGCACTGGCACCGGCTACATCAGCTCCTCAGCACTGGCACCGGCTACATCAGCTCCTCAGCACTGGCACCGGCTACATCAGCTCCTCAGCACTGGCACCGGCTACATCAGCTCCTCAGCACTGGCACCGGCTACATCAGCTCCTCAGCACTGGCACCGGCTACATCAGCTGCTCCTTCTTCAGTTGTATATACAGAGCTAAAGAACCCATTTAGTAACTCTGCCTTCTCTTGATCCCCTGTGATCAACTCCCCATTACCATTATCTAGGGGTCCTACATGTTCAGACCTTGGCTTTTTTGCATTTATATACTTGAAGAATTTTTGGGGATTTGTTTTACTATCCTTGGCCACCTGCCTTTCATTTTGTATTTTTGCTGATTTTATTACATTTTTACAGATTTTATTAAGCTCTTTATATTTTACAAAGGCTACAGCTGTACCCTCAGATTTGTATTTTTTAAATGCCCTTTTTTTGTCATGTATTGCCACTTTCACAGAAGGTGTAAGCCATGTGGGGTTTAATTTGAGTCGTTTATACTTGTTACCTGTAGGAATACATTTTGCACTATAATAACTCAAAGTAGATTTGAAAATCTCCCATTTATCATTTGTTCCATTATTTGACATTAGTTCTTCCCAGTCTATATCCTGAATTGCAGCCCTCATCCTGGGGAAATTGGCTTTCTTAAAATTAAATGTTTTTGCCCTCCCAGCCTGCGTTTGTTTTTTACAGTATAGGTAAAATGTAACTATATTATGATCACTGTTACCGAGGTTTTCACGAACATTGACATTCCCAACAAGCTCTGCATTATTAGAAATGACCAGATCCAACAGAGCTTCACCTCTAGTCGGGTCTTCCACAAACTGGCCCATAAAATTTTCTTGCAACAGGTTGAGGAAATGTCTCCCCTTTGCAGTTGAAGCCGAACCATGACACCAATTAATATCCCGGAAATTAAAATCTCCCATTATCACTACAGTACCCGCCTGTGCAGCCCGCTCCATCTGTTTATATAGCTGAACTTCCATCTCCTCAGTTATATTGGGGGGTCTATAGATTACACCAAAAGTAATTTTTTCAGTGTTTACCTCCCTTTCTAGTTCCACCCACAAGGTTTCAACCTCCTCACAGTATTCACCCACTATTGTCTCTTTCACACTCGCCTTCATATTATTTCTCACATACAGACATACACCACCACCTTTCCTATTTGTCCTGTCTTTCCGAAAAAGTGTAAAACCCTGTAGATTTACAGCCCAGTTGTAATGGCAGGGGGTAGGGAGACGGACAAGTGAGCCCTAATCTACCCGCCACTCTGTCCCTGCCTACTTGCAACGACCCGCCCTAGGCGACGGGGTACAACTGGGCGGCGGTCCCTGCGCTCAGTAAGTGCACGACAAACACGACAAACATACAAGGAACACAAGCAAGGAAAAGGGGCCGTTGCCCACGGCAACACCGTGAGCAACCAGAGTGGTGAACGAGCCGAGTCAAGCCAGGAGTGTGCGAGGTACAAAACGAAAAGCAGAAGAGTAGTCGGTAAGCCAGGGTCTGTATGGAGCAGGATCAAAAATAGCAGGAGCTGTAGCTGGGCCAGGAACCACAAGGAAAGAAACAAAAGCAATAACAAGCACCGAGGGACAGGAAGTGCAGGCTTAAATAGACCGAGGGCGGGAGCTAGCTGAGTCTGGCCAGGCTACGATAGGCTCTCCCACTCCTAAGCCTGCCAGCCTGAATGGTGGAAGCAGGAGTCAGTCTCAGGGGTGTATTCTCAGGTGCTGACTGATTAGTTCTGGGAGTTAACCCCGCTGTGCCTGGCAGATCCTTTACAGTACCCCCCCTTTTATGAGGGGCCACCAGACCCTTTCTAAGTGGACCTGGCTTACTGGGGAAACGCAGGTGGAACCTCCTGACCAATACCCCAGCGTGAACATCTCGGGCGGGTACCCAAGTCCTCTCCTCGGGCCCGTATCCTCTCCAATGGACCAGGTACTGGAGGGAGCCTTGGACCATCTTGCTGTCCACAATCCTGGCCACCTCGAATTCCACCCCCTCCGGGGTGAGGATGGGAACAGGAGGTCTCCTCGAGGGAGCCAAGGACGGGGAGCAGCGTTTGAGGAGGGAGGCATGAAACACGTCGTGTATCCGAAAAGACGGGGGTAACTCCAGCCGGAAGGAGACAGGATTGAGGACCTCAATGACCTTATACGGCCCAATAAACCGGGGAGCAAACTTCTTGGACGGAACCTTGAGACGCAAGTTCCTAGACGACAACCACAAAAGATCCCCGACCATAAACAGGGGGTTAGCAGAACGTTTCTTATCAGCCTGAGTTTTTTGTACGCTCTGGGACACCTCTAGGTTTTTCTGAACCTGGGCCCAGACTGTGCACAGTTCCCGATGAACGACCTCTACCTCAGGATTGTTGGAACTACCAGGTGAAACGGAGGAGAACCGTGGATTAAACCCAAAATTACAAAAAAAAGGAGAGACCCCTGACGAGTTACTGACCCGGTTATTAATGGAAAATTCGGCGAGGGGAATGAAAGAGACCCAATCAAATTGACAGTCAGAGACAAAACACCTTAAGTATTGTTCTATAGACTGATTAGTCCTCTCCGTTTGGCCATTGGTTTCAGGATGGAAGGCAGAGGAGAAGGACAGATCAATCCCCAACTTCATACAGAAGGCTCTCCAAAACAATGAAACAAATTGTACCCCTCTGTCCGAAACAATATTGACAGGGACCCCATGGAGACGCAGGATGTGTTTGACAAACAAGGTAGCCAACGTTTTGGCGTTGGGTAGTTTCTTGAGGGGCACAAAGTGGCACATCTTACTGAAGCGGTCCACCACCACCCACACCACCGACTTGCCTTGGGATGGAGGCAAATCGGTGATAAAATCCATGGAGATATGTGTCCAAGGTCTCTGGGGAATGGGCAACGAACGCAGTAAGCCCACTGGTCGGGACCTGGGAGTCTTGGACCTAGCACAAACCTCACAAGCGGCGACGTAGGCCTTAACGTCTTTAGGCAACCCAGGCCACCAATAATTTCTGGTAATGAGGTGTTTGGTACCCAGGATGCCTGGATGGCCAGATAGTGCGGAGTCATGATTTTCCCTAAGTACCCTTAGCCGGAATTGCAGGGGAACAAACAGCTTGTTCTCAGGAAGGTTCCCGGGAGCTGCACCTTGATCAGCAGCAATTTCAGAGACTAAATCAGAATCGATCGAGGAAATGATTATACCTGGAGGCAAAATACAAGCAGGATCTTCCTCCGAAGGAGGGCTGGCCATGAAGCTACGCGACAGTGCATCAGCCTTAATATTTTTAGACCCAGCCCTATAGGTAACCAAAAAATTGAATCTGGTAAAAAATAACGCCCATCGAGCTTGTCTCGGGTTTAGCCTCCGGGCAGATTCTAGGAAAACCAGATTCTTGTGGTCGGTAAGGACCGTTACCTGGTGCCTAGCCCCCTCCAGGAAGTGGCGCCACTCTTCAAATGCCCATTTAATGGCTAAGAGTTCGCGGTTGCCAATATCATAGTTACTTTCAGTTGGCGAAAACTTCCTGGAGAAGTAGGCACAGGGGCGTAGATGGGTGAGGGACCTGGTACCCTGGGACAAGACAGCCCCCACTCCCACCTCAGATGCGTCAACTTCCACGATAAATGGCTCCATTTGGTTGGGCTGAACCAGCACCGGGGCCGAGACAAAGCACTTCTTAAGGACCTCAAAAGCCTGGACAGCCTCAGGAGGCCAGTGGAGGAGATCAGCACCTTTGCGAGTGAGGTCCGTAAGGGGCTTAGCGATGACCGAGAAGTTAGCAATAAATCTCCTGTAATAATTTGCAAACCCCAAAAAACACTGTAACGCCTTCAGGGAGGCAGGTTGGACCCATTCCGCCACAGCCTGAACCTTGGCGGGGTCCATGCGGAATTCATGAGGAGTGAGGATTTGACCCAAAAATGGAATCTCCTGTACCCCAAACACACATTTTTCGGTTTTGGCAAACAGTTTATTTTCCCGAAGGACCTGGAGCACCTTCCTGACATGCTCCACGTGGGAGGACCAGTCCTTGGAAAACACCAGTATGTCATCAAGGTACACTACCAGAAAAATCCCCAGGTAATTTCTCAAAATCTCATTTATGAAATTCTGGAAGACCGCAGGGGCATTACACAACCCAAAGGGCATGACGAGGTATTCGAAATGGCCTTCGGGCGTGTTAAACGCAGTCTTCCACTCATCCCCCTCTTTGATGCGAATAAGGTTATACGCCCCCCGTAGATCCAATTTAGAAAACCATTGGGCCCCCTGAACCTGATTAAAGAGATCAGGAATCAAAGGAAGGGGATACTGGTTCCTTACCGTGACCTTATTCAGGCTACGGTAGTCAATGCATGGCCTAAGACCACCATCCTTCTTCCCCACGAAGAAGAAGCCAGCACCTACCGGAGAAGAAGATGGACGAATGTAACCCTTGGCCAGGGATTCCTGGATATACACTCTCATAGCTTCACGTTCGGGACAAGAAAGATTAAATATCCTACCCTTAGGAAGCTTAGCTCCTGGTACCAATTCGATAGCGCAATCGTATTCTCTATGAGGAGGTAACACTTCGGAGGCCTCCCTAGAGAAAACATCAGCGAAGTCCTGAACAAACTCGGGTAGCGTATTCGCCTCCTTAGGGGGAGAAATAGAATTAACAGAAAAACATGACGTACAACATTCATTACCCCATTTGGTTAGCTCCCCAGTATTCCAGTCAAACGTAGGATTATGCAACTGCAACCAGGGAAGACCTAGAACCAAATCATACGATAATCCCTGCATCAACAGTACAGAGCATTGCTCCAAATGCATGGAGCCAACAAGGAGTTCAAAAACAGGGGTATGCTGTGTAAAATAACCATTAGCAAGAGGAGTGGCGTCGATACCCACTACCGGGACAGGTTTAGGCAAATCAATAAGAGGCATAGCAAGGGACATAGCAAATTCCACAGACATGATATTAGTAGAGGACCCTGAATCCACGAAAGCACTGCCGGTAGCAGACCTACCACCAAAAGAGACCTGAAAGGGAAGCAAGATCTTAGTACGTTTCATATTTACGGGAAATACCTGTGCGCCCAAGTGACCTCCCCGATGATCACTTAGACGCGGAAGTTCTCTGGCTGCAACCTTACGCTTAGGACAGTTGTTCACTTGATGCTTGTCGTCCCCACAGTAGAAGCAGAGACCATTCTTCCTGCGGAATTCTCTACGTTGTTGGGGGGACACGGAGGCCCCGAGTTGCATAGGTATCTCTGAATCTTTCGGGGAGGAACGAAGCAACGGAGCTTCGGGAGGCATCATGGGGGAGTCGGAGGAGAAAACACATAAACGTTCACGTTGTCGTTCCCTGAGACGTCGGTCAAGTCGTATCGCTAAAGCCATAACCTGGTCTAGGGAGTCAGAAGAGGGATAGCTAACTAGCAGGTCTTTCAGGGCATTCGACAGACCCAACCTAAACTGGCACCTTAAGGCAGGGTCATTCCACCGAGAAGCTACGCACCACTTCCGAAAGTCAGAGCAATACTCCTCAACAGGTCTCTTACCCTGACTTAAGGTCACCAGCTGACTCTCGGCAAAGGCAGTCCTGTCAGTCTCGTCATAAATAAGTCCGAGAGCAGAAAAGAAACAATCAACGGAGGAAAGTTCAGGGGCGTCAGGAGCCAAGGAGAAGGCCCACTCTTGGGGCCCTTCCTGGAGCCGGGACATAATTATACCCACCCACTGGCTCTCAGAACCTGAGGAATGAGGCTTTAAACGAAAGTAAAGCCTACAACTCTCCCGAAAGGAGAGAAAAGTCCTCCGGTCCCCTGAGAACCGGTCGGGCAGCTTGAGGTGGGGTTCAAGAGGTGCGGTGCGGGGAACTACCAGGGTAGCATCAGGCTGGTTGACCCTCTGAGCCAGGGCCTGGACCTGTAGGGAGAGACCCTGCATTTGCTGAGCCAGGGTCTCACGGGGATCCATAGTGGTGTCAGGGACCAGGGGTAGACTAGGTATGGGCTTGTTATTATGTAATGGCAGGGGGTAGGGAGACGGACAAGTGAGCCCTAATCTACCCGCCACTCTGTCCCTGCCTACTTGCAACGACCCGCCCTAGGCGACGGGGTACAACTGGGCGGCGGTCCCTGCGCTCAGTAAGTGCACGACAAACACGACAAACATACAAGGAACACAAGCAAGGAAAAGGGGCCGTTGCCCACGGCAACACCGTGAGCAACCAGAGTGGTGAACGAGCCGAGTCAAGCCAGGAGTGTGCGAGGTACAAAACGAAAAGCAGAAGAGTAGTCGGTAAGCCAGGGTCTGTATGGAGCAGGATCAAAAATAGCAGGAGCTGTAGCTGGGCCAGGAACCACAAGGAAAGAAACAAAAGCAATAACAAGCACCGAGGGACAGGAAGTGCAGGCTTAAATAGACCGAGGGCGGGAGCTAGCTGAGTCTGGCCAGGCTACGATAGGCTCTCCCACTCCTAAGCCTGCCAGCCTGAATGGTGGAAGCAGGAGTCAGTCTCAGGGGTGTATTCTCAGGTGCTGACTGATTAGTTCTGGGAGTTAACCCCGCTGTGCCTGGCAGATCCTTTACACCAGTCATGTGAAGAGTCCAGTCATGTTTCAGCAACACCAACTATATCTATATTTTCTTCGAGTATCAAGGCCTCCAGCTCCCCCATTTTGCTTGCTAGACTTCTGGCATTTGTGAACATACACTTTAACTTGCCTGTCAGTTTTTAACTTTTATTATCAGAAATGTTGCTCCTGGATGGTTGGGAGAAGTTGTTCCTGGATGGTTGGGAGAAGTTGGTCTTGGATGGTTGGGAGAAGTTGCTCCTGGATGGTTGGGAGATTTTGCTATTGGATGGTTGGGAGAAGTTGCTCCTGGGTGGTTGGGAGACGTTACTCCTGAATGGTTGGGAGAAGTTGCTCCTGGATGGTTGGGAGAAGTTGCTCCTGGATGGTTGGGGGAGTTCCTCCTGGATGGTTGGGAGAAGTTGTTCCTGGATGGTTGGGAGTAGTTGCTCTTGGTTGGTTGGGAGAAGTTGCTCCTGGATACATGGGGAGGTTGCTCCTGGATGGTTGGGAGAAGTTGTTCCTGGATGGTTGGGAGAAGTTGTTCCTGGATGGTTGGGAGAAGTTGTTCCTGGATTGTTAAGGGATTTGCTCCTGGCTGGTTGGGAGAAGTTGTTCCTGGATGGTTGGGAGTAGTTGCTCTTGGATGGTTGGGAGAACTTTCTCCTGAATGGTTGGGAGTAGTTGCTCTTGGATGGTTGCGAGAAGTTGCTCCTGGATGGTTGGGAGAAGTTACTCCTGGATGGTTTGGAGAAGTTGCTCCTGGGTGCTTGGGAGACGTTGCTCCTGGATGGTTGGGAGAAGTTGCTCCTGGGTGCTTGGGGGGAGTTGCTCCTGGTTGGTTGGGAGAAGTTGTTCCTGGATGGTTGGGAGAAGTTGCTCCTGGATGGTTAAGGGAGTTGCTCCTGGATAGTTGGGAGAAGTTGATCCTGGATGGTTGGGTGAACTTTCTCCTGGATGGTTGGGAGTAGTTGCTTTTGTTGGATGGTTGGGAGAAGTTGCTCCTGTGTGGTTGGGAGAAGTTGCTCCTGGATGGTTGGGAGAAGTTGTTCCTGGATGGTTGGGAGTAGTTACTCTTGGATGGTTGGAAGAAGTTGCTCCTGTATGGTTGGGAGAAGTTGCTCCTGGATTGTTGGGGAGTTGCTCCTGGATGGTTGGGAGAAGTTGCTCTTGGATGGTTGGGAGTAGTTGCTCTTGGATGGTTGCGAGGAGTTGCTCCTGGATGGTTGGGAGAAGTTGCTCCTGGATGGTTGGGGGAGTTCCTCCTGGATGGTTGGGAGAAGTTGTTCCTGAATGGTTGGGAGTAGTTGCTCTTGGTTGGTTGGGAGAAGTTGCTCCTGGATACATGGGGAGGTTGCTCCTGGATGGTTGGGAGAAGTTGTTCCTGGATGGTTGGGAGAAGTTGTTCCTGGATGGTTGGGAGAAGTTGTTCCTGGATGGTTGGGAGAAGTTGCTCCTGGATTGTTAAGGGATTTGCTCCTGGATGGTTGGGAGAAGTTGTTCCTGGATGGTTGGGCGTAGTTGCTCTTGGATGGTTGGGAGAACTTTCTCCTGAATGGTTGGGAGTAGTTGCTCTTGGATGGTTGCGAGAAGTTGCTCCTGGATGGTTGGGAGAAGTTGCTCCTGGGTGCTTGGGGGGAGTTGCTCCTGGTTGGTTGGGAGAAGTTGTTCCTGGATGGTTGGGAGAAGTTGCTCCTGGATGGTTAAGGGAGTTGCTCCTGGATAGTTGGGAGAAGTTGATCCTGGATGGTTGGGTGAACTTTCTCCTGGATGGTTGGGAGTAGTTGCTTTTGTTGGATGGTTGGGAGAAGTTGCTCCTGTGTGGTTGGGAGAAGTTGCTCCTGGATGGTTGGGAGAAGTTGTTCCTGGATGGTTGGGAGTAGTTACTCTTGGATGGTTGGAAGAAGTTGCTCCTGTATGGTTGGGAGAAGTTGCTCCTGGATTGTTGGGGAGTTGCTCCTGGATGGTTGGGAGAAGTTGCTCTTGGATGGTTGGGAGTAGTTGCTCTTGGATGGTTGCGAGGAGTTGCTCCTGGATGGTTGGGAGAAGTTACTCCTGCTTGGTTTGGAGAAGTTGCTCCTGGGTGCTTGGGAGACGTTGCTCCTGGATGGTTGGGAGGAGTTGCTCCTGGGTGGTTGGGGGAGTTGCTCCTTGATGGTTGTGAGAAGTTGTTCCTGGATGGTTGGGAGAAGTTGCTCTTGGATGGTTGGGGAGTTGCTCCTGGATGGTTGGGAGAAGTTGTTCCTGGATGATTGGGAGAAGTTGCTCCTGGATGGTTAAGGGAGTTGCTCCTGGATGGTTGTGAGAACTTTCTCCTGGATGGTTGGGAGTAGTTGCTCTTGTTGGATGGTTGGGAGAAGTTGCTCCTGTGTGGTTGGGAGAAGTTGCTCCGGGTTGGTTGGGAGAAGTTGCTCCTGGATGGTTGGGGGAGTTGCTCCTGGATGGTTGGCAGAAGTTGCTCCTGGTTGGTTGGGAGAAGTTGCTCCTGGTTAGTTGGGAGAAGTTACTCCTGAATGGTTGGGAGAAGTTGCTCCTGGGTGGTTGGGAGACGTTACTCCTGAATGGTTGGGAGAAGTTGCTCCTGTATGGTTGGGAGAAGTTTCTCCTGGATCGTTGGGGTAGTTGCTCCTGGATGGTTGGGAGAAGTTGTTCCTGGATGGTTGGGAGTAGTTGCTCTTGGTTGGTTGGGAGAAGTTGCTCCTGGATAGTTGGGGAAGTTGCTCCTGGATGGTTGGGAGAAGTTGCTCCAGGATGGTTGGGAGAAGTTGGTCCTGGTTGGTTGAGAGAAGTTACTCCTGAATGGTTGGGAGAAGTTGCCCCTGGGTGGTTGGGAGACGTAGCTCCTGTATAGTTGGGGAAGTTGCTCCTGGATGGTTGGGAGAAGTTGTTCCTGGATGGTTGGGAGTAGTTGCTCTTGGATGGTTGGGAGAAGTTGCTCCTGGATGTTTGGGGAAGTTGCTCCTGGATGGTTGGGAGAAGTTGCTCCTGGATGGTTGGGGAAGTTGCTCCTGGATGGTTGGGGAAGTTGCTCCTGGATGGTTGGGAGAACTTTCTCCTGGATGGTTGGGAGTAGTTGCTCTTGTTGGATGGTTGCGAGAAGCTGCTCCTGGATAGTTGGGAGAAGTTGCTCCTGTGTGGTTGGGAGAAGTTTTTCCTGGTTGGTTGGGAGAAGTTGCTCTTGTATTGTAGGGCGAAGTTGCTCCTGGGTGGTTGGGAGAAGTTGCTCTTAGATGGTTGGGAGAAGTTGCTCTTGTATTGTAGGGAGAAATTGCTCCTGGGTGGTTGGCAGAAGTTGCTCCTGGATGGTTGGGAGAAGTTTCTCCTGGGTGGTTGGGAGAAGTTGCTCCTGGGTGGTTGGGAGAAGTTTCTCCTGGATGGTTGGGGGAAGTTGCTCCTGGGTGGTTGGGAGAAGTTGCTGGGAGAAGTTGCTCCTGGATGGTTGGGAGATGTGTCTCCTGTATGGTTTGGAGAAGTTGCTCCTGGATGGTAGGGTTATTGCTCCTGGATGGTTAGGAGTACTTTCTCCTGAATGGTTGGGAGTAGTTGCTCTTGGATGGTTTGGAGAAGTTGCTCCTGGGTGGTTGGGAGACGTTGCTCCTGGATGGTTCGGAGAAGTTGCTCCTGGATGGTTGGGGGGGTTACTCCTGGATGGTTGGGAGAAGTTGTTCCTGGATGGTTGGGAGAAGTTGCTCTGGGATGGTTGGGAGAACTTTCACCTGGATGGTTGAGAGTAGTTGCTCTTGGATAGTTGGGAGAAGTTGCTCCTGGATGGTTGGGAGAAGTTGCTCCTGGGTGGTTCGGAGAAGTTGCTGGGAGAAGTTGCTCCTGGATGGTTGGGAGAAATTACTCCTGGATGGTTGGGAGAAGTTGCTCCTGGGTGGTTGGCAGAAGTTGCTCTTGGATGGTTGGGAGAAGTTGCTCCTGTATGGTTGGGAGAAGTTGCTCCTGGATTGTTGGGGAGTTGCTCCTGGATGGTTTGGAGAAGTTGTTCCTGGATGGTTGGGAGAAGTTGCTCTTGGATTGTTGGGAGAACTTTCTCCTGAATGGTTGGGAGTAGTTGCTCTTGGATGGTTGCGAGAAGTTGCTCCTGGATGGTTGGGAGAAGTTACTCCTGAATGGTTTGGAGAAGTTGCTTCTGGGTGGTTGGGAGACGTTGCTCCTGGATGGTTGGGAGAAGTTGCTCCTGGGTGGTTGGGGGAGTTGCTCCTGGATTGTTGGGAGAAGTTGCTGCTGAATGGTTGGGAGAAGTTGCTCTTGGATGGTTGGGAGAAGTTGCTCCTGGATGGTTGGGAGAAGTTGCTCTTGGATGGTTGGGAGTAGTTGCTCTTGGATGGTTGGGAGAAATTGCTCTTGGATGGTTGGGGGAAGTTGCTCCTTAATGGTTGGGAGAAGTTGCTCTTGGATTGTTGGGAGAACTTGTTCCTAGATGGTTGCTGGAAATTGCTCCTGGTTGTTTGGGTGAAGTTACAACTGGATGGTATCTATCTATCTATCTATCTATCTATCTATCTATCTATCTATCTATCTATCTATCTATCTATCTATCTATCTATTAGATAGATGATAGATAGATAGATAGATAGATAGATAGATAGATAGATAGATAGATAGATAGATAGATAGATAGATAGATAGATAGATAGATAGATTTTAGACTTGGCACAGTACTTGGGCAGTTAGAGTTTAATGCCAGGCAAGATAGTATTACAGGGTGGGTCCACACCTGGTTAGTGCCCGACACTGCTGAGCGCAAGGTCGTTTTGCCAGGTTCTAGAGCTGGTATCAGTATGCGGGCGAAAAGCGTCTCTTAGCGGTTAGAGCTCCAATTCTCAGTCCTTCTTTAGATATAGTGCCCAGGCAGACCCTGTGCCCCAGCATGTACATGTAGTGACCATGTCCTACACCCCAGTATTTGGAGTAGTGGCCAGATACTGGGTTCAGTCTTTTCATGTGGCGCCCAGGTACTGTGTCCAACGGTTTAAATGTAGCGCCCAGGTACTGAGCCCCAGTTTGCGGATGTAGTGCCCAGGTACTGAGCCCCAGTTTGCGGTTGGAGTGCCCAGGTACTGAACCCAAGTTTGCGGATGTAGTACCCAGGTACTGAGCCCCAGTTTGCGGATGTATCGCCCAGGTGCTGAGCCCCAGTTTGCGGATGTAGTGCCCAATTACTGAGCCCCAGTTTGTGGATGTAGTGCCCAGGTGCTGAGCCCCAGTTTGCGGATGTAGTGCCCAGTTACTGAACCCCAGTTTGCGGATGTAGCGCCCAGGTACTGAGCCCCAGTTTACGGCTGTGGCGCCCAGGTACTAAGCCCCAGTTTGCGGATGTAGTGCCCAGGTACTGAGCCCCAGTTTGCGGCTGTAGCGCCCAGGTACTGAGCCCCAGTTTGCGGATGTAGTGCCCAGGTACTGAGCCCCAGTTTGCGGCTGTAGCGCCCAGGTACTGAGCCCCAGTTTGTGGATGTAGTGCCCAATTACTGAGCCCCAGTTTGCGGCTGTAGTGCCCAGGTACTGAGCCCCAGTTTGCGGATGTAGTGCCCAGGTACTGAGCCCCAGTTTGTGGATGTAGTGCCCAATTACTGAACCCCAGTTTGCGGATGTAGCGCCCAGGTACTGAGCCCCAGTTTGCTGATGTAGTGCCCAGGTACTGAATCCCAGTTTCCGGATGTAGTGCCCTGGTACTGAGCCCCAGTTTGCGGATGTAGTGCCCAGGTACTGAGCCCCAATTTGTGAATGTAGTGCCCAGGTACTGAACCCGAATTTGCGGACATAGCGCCCAGGTACTGAGCCCCAGTTTGCGGATGTGGCGCCCAGGTACAGAACCCCAGTTAGCGGATGTAGTGCCCAGGTACTGAGCTCCAGTTTGTGGATGTAGTGCCCAGTTACTGAACCCCAGTTTGCGGATGTAGTGCCCAGGTACTGAGCCCCAGTTTGCGACTGTAGCGCCCCGGTTTTGAGCTCCAGTTTGCGGAAGTAGTGCCCAGGTACTGAGCCCCATTTTGCGGATGTAGCGCCCAGGTACTGAGCCCCAGTTTGCGGATGTAGTGCCCAGGTACTGAGCCCCAGTTTGCGGTTGGAGTGCCCAGTTACTGAACCCAAGTTTGCGGATGTAGTGCCCAGGTACCGAACCCCAGTTTGCGGATGTAGTGCCCAGGTACTGAACCCCAGTTTGCGGATGTAGTGCCCAGGTACTGAACCCCAGTTTGCGGATGTAGTGCCCAGGTACTGAACCCCAGTTTGCGGATGTAGTGCCCAGGTACTGAACCACAGTTTGCGTATGAAGTGCCCAGGTACTGAACCCCAGTTTGTGGATGTAGTGCCCAGGTACTGAGCTCCAGTTTGCGGATGTAGTGCCCAGGTACTGAGCCTCAGTTTGCGGATGTAGTGCCCAGGTACTGAGCCCCAGTTTGCGGATGTAGTTCCCAGGTACTGAACCCCAGTTTCTGGATGTAGCGCCCAGGTACTGAGCCCCAGTTTGCTGATGTAGTGCCCAGGTACTGAATCCCAGTTTCCGGATGTAGTGCCCTGGTACTTAGCCCCAGTTTGCGGATGTAGTGCCCAGGTACTGAGCCCCAATTTGTGGATGTAGTGCCCAGGTACTGAACCCCAATTTGCGGACATAGCGCCCAGGTACTGAGCCCCAGTTTGCGGATGTGGCGCCCAGGTACAGAACCCCAGTTAGCGGATGTAGTGCCCAGGTACTGAGCTCCAGTTTGTGGATGTAGTGCCCAGTTACTGAACCCCAGTTTGCGGATGTAGTGCCCAGGTACTGAGCCCCAGTTTGCGACTGTAGCGCCCCGGTTATGAGCTCCAGTTTGCGGATGTAGCGCCCAGGTACTGAGCCCGAGTTTGCGGATATAGTGCCCAGGTACTGAGCCCCAGTATGTGGATGTAGTGCCCAGGTACTGAGCCCCAGTTTGCGGATGTAGTGCCCAGGTACTGAGTCCCAGTTTGCGGATGTAGTGCCCAGATATTGAACCCCAGTTTGCGGATGTAGCGCCCAGGTACTGAGCCCCAGTTTGTGGAAGTAGTGCCCAGGTACTGAGCCCCAGTTTGCGGATGTAGTGCCAAGGTACTGAGTCCCAGTTTGCGGATGTAGTGCCCAGATATTGAACCCCAGTTTGCGGATGTAGTGACCAGGTACTGAGCCCCAGTTTGCGGATGTAGTGCCCAGGTACTGAGCCCCATTTTGCGGATGTAGCGCCCAGGTACTGAGCCCCAGTTTGCGGATGTAGTGCCCAGGTACTGAGCCCCAGTTTGCGGTTGGAGTGCCCAGTTACTGAAAACAAGTTTGCGGATGTAGTGCCCAGGTACTGACCCCAATTTGCGGATGTAGTGCCCAGGTACTGAACCCCAGTTTGCGGATGTAGTGCCCAGGTACTGAACCCCAGTTTGCGGATATAGTGCCAAGGTACTGAACCCCAGTTTGCGGATGTAGTGCCCAGGTACTGATCCCCAGTTTGCGGATGAAGTGCCCAGGTACTGAACCCCAGTTTGTGGATGTAGTGCCCAGGTACTGAGCTCCAGTTTGAGGATGTAGTGCCCAGGTACTGAGCACCAGTTTACGGATGTTGTGCCCAGGTACTGAGCCCCAGTATGTGGCTGTAGTGCCCAGGTACCGAGCTCCAGTTTTCGGATGTAGTGCCCAGGTACTGAGCCCCGGTATGTGGATGTAGCGCCCAGGTACTGAGCCCCAGTTTGTGGATGTAGTGTCCAGGTACTGAACCCCAGTATGTGGATGTAGCGCCCAGGTACTGAGCCCCAGTTTGTGGATGTAGTGTCCAGGTACTGAACCCCAGTATGTGGATGTAGTGTCCAGGTACTGAGCCCCAGTTTGTGGATGTATCGCCCAGGTGCTGAGCCCCAGTTTGCGGATGTAGTGCCCAATTACTGAGCCCCAGTTTGTGGATGTAGTGCCCAGGTGCTGAGCCCCAGTTTGCGGATGTAGTGCCCAGTTACTGAACCCCAGTTTGCGGATGTAGCGCCCAGGTACTGAGCCCTAGTTTACGGCTGTGGCGCCCAGGTACTAAGCCCCAGTTTGCGGATGTAGTGCCCAGGTACTGAGCCCCAGTTTGCGGCTGTAGTGCCCAGGTACTGAGCCCCAGTTTGCGGATGTAGTGCCCAGGTACTGAGCCCCAGTTTGCGGCTGTAGAGCCCAGGTACTGAGCCCCAGTTTGTGGATGTAGTGCCCAATTACTGAGCCCCAGTTTGCGGCTGTAGTGCCCAGGTACTGAGCCCCAGTTTGCGGATGTAGTGCCCAGGTACTGAGCCCCAGTTTGTGGATGTAGTGCCCAATTACTGAACCCCAGTTTGCGGATGTAGCGCGCAGGTACTGAGCCCCAGTTTGCTGATGTAGTGCCCAGGTACTGAATCCCAGTTTCCAGATGTAGTGCCCAGGTACTGAGCCCCAGTTTGCGGATGTAGTGCCCAGGTACTGAGCCCCAGTTTGCGGCTGTAGTGCCCAGGTACTGAGCCCCAGTTTGTGGATGTAGTGCCCAATTACTGAGCCCCAGTTTGCGTCTGTAGTGCCCAGGTACTGAGCCCCAGTTTGCGGATGTAGTGCCCAGGTACTGAGCCCCAGTTTGCTGATGTAGTGCCCAGGTACTGAATCCCAGTTTCCGGATGTAGTGCCCTGGTACTGAGTCCCAGTTTGCGGATGTAGTGCCCAGGTACTGAGCCCCAATTTGTGGATGTAGTGCCCAGGTACTGAACCCCAATTTGCGGACATAGCGCCCAGGTACTGAGCCCCAGTTTGCGGATGTGGCGCCCAGGTACAGAACCCCAGTTAGCGGATGTAGTGCCCAGGTACTGAGCTCCAGTTTGTGGATGTAGTGCCCAGTTACTGAACCCCAGTTTGCGGATGTAGTGCCCAGGTACTGAGCCCCAGTTTGCGACTGTAGCGCCCCGGTTATGAGCTCCAGTTTGCGGATGTAGCGCCCAGGTACTGAGCCCCAGTATGTGGATGTAGTGCCCAGGTACTGAGCCCCAGTTTGCGGATGTAGTGCCCAGGTACTGAGTCCCAGTTTGCGGATAAGGTGCCCAGATATTGAACCCCAGTTTGCGGATGTAGCGCCCAGGTACTGAGCCCCAGTTTGTGGTAGTAGTGCCCAGGTACGGAGCCCCAGTTTGCGGATGTAGAGCCCAGGTACTGAGCCCCAGTTTGCGGATGTAGTGCCCAGATATTGAACCCCAGTTTGCGGATGTAGCGCCCAGGTACTGAGCCCCAGTTTGTGGATGTAGCGCGCAGGTACTGAGCCCCAGTTTGCGGATGTAGTGCCCAGGTACTGAGCCCCATTTTGCGGATGTAGCGCCCAGGTACTGAGCCCCAGTTTGCGGATGTAGTGCCCAGGTACTGAGCCCCAGTTTGCGGTTGCAGTGCCCAGTTACTGAACCCAAGTTTGCGGATGTAGTGCCCAGGTACTGAACCCCAGTTTGCGGATGTAGTGCCCAGGTACTGAACCCCAGTTTGCGGATGTAGTGCCCAGGTACTGAACCCCAGTTTGCGGATGTAGTGCCCAGGTACTGAACCCCAGTTTGCGGATGTAGTGCCCAGGTACTGAACCTTAGTTTGCGGATGAAGTGCCCAGGTACTGAACCCCAGTTTGTGGATGTAGTGCCCAGGTACTGAGCTCCAGTTTGCGGATGTAGTGCCCAGGTACTGAGCCCCAGTTTGCAGATGTAGTGCCCAGGTACTGAGCCCCAGTTTTCGGATGTAGTGCCCAGATATTGAACCCCAGTTTGCGGATGTAGCGCCCAGGTACTGAGCCCCAGTTTGTGGAAGTAGTGCCCAGGTACTGAGCCCCAGTTTGCGGATGTAGTGCCCAGGTACTGAGCCCCAGTTTGCGGATGTAGTGCCCAGATATTGAACCCCAGTTTGCGGATGTAGTGCCCAGGTACTGAGCCCCAGTTTGCGGATGTAGTGCCCAGGTACTGAGCCCCATTTTGCGGATGTAGCGCCCAGGTACTGAGCCCCAGTTTGCGGATGTAGTGCCCAGGTACTGAGCCCCAGTTTGCGGTTGGAGTGCCCAGTTACTGAACCCAAGTTTGCGGATGTAGTGCCCAGGTACTGAACCCCAGTTTGCGGATGTAGTGCCCAGGTACTGAACCCCAGTTTGTGGATGTAGTGCCAGGTACTGAACCCCAGTTTGCGGATATAGTGCCCAGGTACTGAACCCCAGTTTGCGGATGTAGTGCCCAGGTACTGAACCCCAGTTTGCGGATGAAGTGCCCAGGTACTGAACCCCAGTTTGTGGATGTAGTGCCCAGGTACTGAGCTCCAGTTTGCGGATGTAGTGCCCAGGTACTGAGCCCCAGTTTACGGATGTAGTGCCCAATTACTGAGCCCCAGTTTGCGGATGTAGTGCCCAATTACTGAGCCCCAGTTTGTGGATGTAGTGCCCAGGTGCTGAGCCCCAGTTTGCGGATGTAATGCCCAGTTACTGAACCCCAGTTTGCGGATGTAGCGCCCAGGTACTGAGCCCCAGTTTACGGCTGTGGCGCCCAGGTACTAAGCCCCAGTTTGCAGATGTAGTGCCCAGGTACTGAGCCCCAGTTTGCGGCTGTAGTGCCCAGGTACTGAGCCCCATTTTGCGGATGTAGTGCCCAGGTACTAAACCCCAGTTTGCGGATGTAGTGCCCAGGTACTAAGCCCCAGTTTGCGGCTGTAGCGCCCAGGTACTGAGCCCCAGTTTGTGGATGTAGTGCCCAATTACTGAGCCCCAGTTTGCGGCTGTAGTGCCCAGGTACTGAGCCCCAGTTTGCGGATGTAGTGCCCAGGTACTGAGCCCCAGTTTGTGGATGTAGTGCCCAATTACTGAACCCCAGTTTGCGGATGTAGCGCCCAGGTACTGAGCCCCAGTTTGCTGATGTAGTGCCCAGGTACTGAATCCCAGTTTCCGGATGTAGTGCCCTGGTACTGAGCCCCAGTTTGCGGATGTAGTGCCCAGGTACTGAGCCCCAGTTTGCGGCTGTAGCGCCCAGGTACTGAGCCCCAGTTTGTGGATGTAGTGCCCAATTACTGAGCCCCAGTTTGCGGCTGTAGTGCCCAGGTACTGAGCCCCAGTTTGCGGATGTAGTGCCCAGGTACTGAGCCCCAGTTTGTGGATGTAGTGCCCAATTACTGAACCCCAGTTTGCAGATGTAGTGCCCAGGTACTGAATCCCAGTTTCCGGATGTAGTGCCCTGGTACTGAGCCCCAGTTTGCGGATGTAGTGCCCAGGTACTGAGCCCCAATTTGTGGATGTAGTGCCCAGGTACTGAAACCCAATTTGCGGACATAGCGCCCAGGTACTGAGCCCCAGTTTGCGGATGTGGCGCCCAGGTACAGAACCTCAGTTAGCGGATGTAGTGCCCAGGTAATGAGCTCCAGTTTGTGGATGTAGTGCCCAGATATTGAACCCCAGTTTGCGGATGTAGCGCCCAGGTACTGAGCCCCAGTTTGTGGAAGTAGTGCCCAGGTACTGAGCCCCAGTTTGTGGATGTAGTGCCCAGGTACTGAGCTCCAGTTTGTGGATATAGTGCTCAGGTACTGAGCCCCAGTTTTTGGATGTAGCGCCCAGGTACTGATCTCCAGTTTGCGGATGTAGCCCCCAGTTACTGAGCTCCAGTTTTCGGATGTAGCGCCCAGGTACTGAGCCCCAGTTTGCGGATGTAGTGCCCAGGTACTGAGCCCCAGTTTGTGGATGTAGTGCCCAATTACTGAACCCCAGTATGCGGATGTAGCGCCCAGGTACTGAGCCCCAGTTTGCTGATGTAGTGCCCAGGTACTGAATCCCAGTTTCCAGATGTAGTGCCCTGGTACTGAGCCCCAGTTTGCGGATGTAGTGCCCAGGTACTGAGCCCCAGTTTGCGGCTGTAGCGCCCAGGTACTGAGCCCCAGTTTGTGGATGTAGTGCCCAGGTACTGAATCCCAGTTTCCGGATGTAGTGCCCTGGTACTGAGCCCCAGTTTGCGGATGTAGTGCCCAGGTACTGAGCCCCAATTTGTGGATGTAGTGCCCAGGTACTGAACCCCAATTTGCGGACATAGCGCCCAGGTACTGAGCCCCAGTTTGCGGATGTGGCGCCCAGGTACAGAACCCCAGTTAGCGGATGTAGTGCCCAGGTACTGAGCTCCAGTTTGTGGATGTAGTGCCCAGTTACTGAACCCCAGTTTGCGGATGTAGTGCCCAGGTACTGAGCCCCAGTTTGCGACTGTAGCGCCCCGGTTATGAGCTCCAGTTTGCGGATGTAGCGCCCAGGTACTGAGCCCCAGTTTGCGGATATAGTGCCCAGGTACTGAGCCCCAGTATGTGGATGTAGTGCCCAGGTACTGAGCCCCAGTTTGTGGATGTAGTGCCCAGGTACTGAGTCCCAGTTTGCGGATATAGTGCCGAGATATTGAACCCCAGTTTGCGGATGTAGCGCCTAGGTACTGAGCCCCAGTTTGTGGAAGTAGTGTCCAGGTACTGAGCCCCAGTTTGCGGATGTAGAGCCCAGGTACTGAGCCCCAGTTTGCGGATGTAGTGCCCAGATATTGAACCCCAGTTTGCGGATGTAGCGCCCAGGTACTGAGCCCCAGTTTGCGGATGTAGTGCCCAGGTACCGAACCCCAGTTTGCGGATGTAGTGCCCAGGTACTGAACCCCAGTTTGCGGATGTAGTGCCCAGGTACTGAACCCCAGTTTGCGGATGTAGTGCCCAGGTACTGAACCCCAGTTTGCGGATGTAGTGCCCAGGTACTGAACCACAGTTTGCGTATGAAGTGCCCAGGTACTGAACCCCAGTTTGTGGATGTAGTGCCCAGGTACTGAGCTCCAGTTTGCGGATGTAGTGCCCAGGTACTGAGCCTCAGTTTGCGGATGTAGTGCCCAGGTACTGAGCCCCAGTTTGCGGATGTAGTTCCCAGGTACTGAACCCCAGTTTCTGGATGTAGCGCCCAGGTACTGAGCCCCAGTTTGCTGATGTAGTGCCCAGGTACTGAATCCCAGTTTCCGGATGTAGTGCCCTGGTACTTAGCCCCAGTTTGCGGATGTAGTGCCCAGGTACTGAGCCCCAATTTGTGGATGTAGTGCCCAGGTACTGAACCCCAATTTGCGGACATAGCGCCCAGGTACTGAGCCCCAGTTTGCGGATGTGGCGCCCAGGTACAGAACCCCAGTTAGCGGATGTAGTGCCCAGGTACTGAGCTCCAGTTTGTGGATGTAGTGCCCAGTTACTGAACCCCAGTTTGCGGATGTAGTGCCCAGGTACTGAGCCCCAGTTTGCGACTGTAGCGCCCCGGTTATGAGCTCCAGTTTGCGGATGTAGCGCCCAGGTACTGAGCCCGAGTTTGCGGATATAGTGCCCAGGTACTGAGCCCCAGTATGTGGATGTAGTGCCCAGGTACTGAGCCCCAGTTTGCGGATGTAGTGCCCAGGTACTGAGTCCCAGTTTGCGGATGTAGTGCCCAGATATTGAACCCCAGTTTGCGGATGTAGCGCCCAGGTACTGAGCCCCAGTTTGTGGAAGTAGTGCCCAGGTACTGAGCCCCAGTTTGCGGATGTAGTGCCAAGGTACTGAGTCCCAGTTTGCGGATGTAGTGCCCAGATATTGAACCCCAGTTTGCGGATGTAGTGACCAGGTACTGAGCCCCAGTTTGCGGATGTAGTGCCCAGGTACTGAGCCCCATTTTGCGGATGTAGCGCCCAGGTACTGAGCCCCAGTTTGCGGATGTAGTGCCCAGGTACTGAGCCCCAGTTTGCGGTTGGAGTGCCCAGTTACTGAAAACAAGTTTGCGGATGTAGTGCCCAGGTACTGACCCCAATTTGCGGATGTAGTGCCCAGGTACTGAACCCCAGTTTGCGGATGTAGTGCCCAGGTACTGAACCCCAGTTTGCGGATATAGTGCCAAGGTACTGAACCCCAGTTTGCGGATGTAGTGCCCAGGTACTGATCCCCAGTTTGCGGATGAAGTGCCCAGGTACTGAACCCCAGTTTGTGGATGTAGTGCCCAGGTACTGAGCTCCAGTTTGAGGATGTAGTGCCCAGGTACTGAGCACCAGTTTACGGATGTTGTGCCCAGGTACTGAGCCCCAGTATGTGGCTGTAGTGCCCAGGTACCGAGCTCCAGTTTTCGGATGTAGTGCCCAGGTACTGAGCCCCGGTATGTGGATGTAGCGCCCAGGTACTGAGCCCCAGTTTGTGGATGTAGTGTCCAGGTACTGAACCCCAGTATGTGGATGTAGCGCCCAGGTACTGAGCCCCAGTTTGTGGATGTAGTGTCCAGGTACTGAACCCCAGTATGTGGATGTAGTGTCCAGGTACTGAGCCCCAGTTTGTGGATGTATCGCCCAGGTGCTGAGCCCCAGTTTGCGGATGTAGTGCCCAATTACTGAGCCCCAGTTTGTGGATGTAGTGCCCAGGTGCTGAGCCCCAGTTTGCGGATGTAGTGCCCAGTTACTGAACCCCAGTTTGCGGATGTAGCGCCCAGGTACTGAGCCCTAGTTTACGGCTGTGGCGCCCAGGTACTAAGCCCCAGTTTGCGGATGTAGTGCCCAGGTACTGAGCCCCAGTTTGCGGCTGTAGTGCCCAGGTACTGAGCCCCAGTTTGCGGATGTAGTGCCCAGGTACTGAGCCCCAGTTTGCGGCTGTAGAGCCCAGGTACTGAGCCCCAGTTTGTGGATGTAGTGCCCAATTACTGAGCCCCAGTTTGCGGCTGTAGTGCCCAGGTACTGAGCCCCAGTTTGCGGATGTAGTGCCCAGGTACTGAGCCCCAGTTTGTGGATGTAGTGCCCAATTACTGAACCCCAGTTTGCGGATGTAGCGCGCAGGTACTGAGCCCCAGTTTGCTGATGTAGTGCCCAGGTACTGAATCCCAGTTTCCAGATGTAGTGCCCAGGTACTGAGCCCCAGTTTGCGGATGTAGTGCCCAGGTACTGAGCCCCAGTTTGCGGCTGTAGTGCCCAGGTACTGAGCCCCAGTTTGTGGATGTAGTGCCCAATTACTGAGCCCCAGTTTGCGTCTGTAGTGCCCAGGTACTGAGCCCCAGTTTGCGGATGTAGTGCCCAGGTACTGAGCCCCAGTTTGCTGATGTAGTGCCCAGGTACTGAATCCCAGTTTCCGGATGTAGTGCCCTGGTACTGAGTCCCAGTTTGCGGATGTAGTGCCCAGGTACTGAGCCCCAATTTGTGGATGTAGTGCCCAGGTACTGAACCCCAATTTGCGGACATAGCGCCCAGGTACTGAGCCCCAGTTTGCGGATGTGGCGCCCAGGTACAGAACCCCAGTTAGCGGATGTAGTGCCCAGGTACTGAGCTCCAGTTTGTGGATGTAGTGCCCAGTTACTGAACCCCAGTTTGCGGATGTAGTGCCCAGGTACTGAGCCCCAGTTTGCGACTGTAGCGCCCCGGTTATGAGCTCCAGTTTGCGGATGTAGCGCCCAGGTACTGAGCCCCAGTATGTGGATGTAGTGCCCAGGTACTGAGCCCCAGTTTGCGGATGTAGTGCCCAGGTACTGAGTCCCAGTTTGCGGATATAGTGCCCAGATATTGAACCCCAGTTTGCGGATGTAGCGCCCAGGTACTGAGCCCCAGTTTGTGGTAGTAGTGCCCAGGTACGGAGCCCCAGTTTGCGGATGTAGAGCCCAGGTACTGAGCCCCAGTTTGCGGATGTAGTGCCCAGATATTGAACCCCAGTTTGCGGATGTAGCGCCCAGGTACTGAGCCCCAGTTTGTGGATGTAGCGCGCAGGTACTGAGCCCCAGTTTGCGGATGTAGTGCCCAGGTACTGAGCCCCATTTTGCGGATGTAGCGCCCAGGTACTGAGCCCCAGTTTGCGGATGTAGTGCCCAGGTACTGAGCCCCAGTTTGCGGTTGCAGTGCCCAGTTACTGAACCCAAGTTTGCGGATGTAGTGCCCAGGTACTGAACCCCAGTTTGCGGATGTAGTGCCCAGGTACTGAACCCCAGTTTGCGGATGTAGTGCCCAGGTACTGAACCCCAGTTTGCGGATGTAGTGCCCAGGTACTGAACCCCAGTTTGCGGATGTAGTGCCCAGGTACTGAACCTTAGTTTGCGGATGAAGTGCCCAGGTACTGAACCCCAGTTTGTGGATGTAGTGCCCAGGTACTGAGCTCCAGTTTGCGGATGTAGTGCCCAGGTACTGAGCCCCAGTTTGCGGATGTAGTGCCCAGGTACTGAGCCCCAGTTTTCGGATGTAGTGCCCAGATATTGAACCCCAGTTTGCGGATGTAGCGCCCAGGTACTGAGCCCCAGTTTGTGGAAGTAGTGCCCAGGTACTGAGCCCCAGTTTGCGGATGTAGTGCCCAGGTACTGAGCCCCAGTTTGCGGATGTAGTGCCCAGATATTGAACCCCAGTTTGCGGATGTAGTGCCCAGGTACTGAGCCCCAGTTTGCGGATGTAGTGCCCAGGTACTGAGCCCCATTTTGCGGATGTAGCGCCCAGGTACTGAGCCCCAGTTTGCGGATGTAGTGCCCAGGTACTGAGCCCCAGTTTGCGGTTGGAGTGCCCAGTTACTGAACCCAAGTTTGCGGATGTAGTGCCCAGGTACTGAACCCCAGTTTGCGGATGTAGTGCCCAGGTACTGAACCCCAGTTTGCGGATGTAGTGCCAGGTACTGAACCCCAGTTTGCGGATATAGTGCCCAGGTACTGAACCCCAGTTTGCGGATGTAGTGCCAAGGTACTGAACCCCAGTTTGCGGATGAAGTGCCCAGGTACTGAACCCCAGTTTGTGGATGTAGTGCCCAGGTACTGAGCTCCAGTTTGCGGATGTAGTGCCCAGGTACTGAGCCCCAGTTTACGGATGTAGTGCCCAATTACTGAGCCCCAGTTTGCGGATGTAGTGCCCAATTACTGAGCCCCAGTTTGTGGATGTAGTGCCCAGGTGCTGAGCCCCAGTTTGCGGATGTAATGCCCAGTTACTGAACCCCAGTTTGCGGATGTAGCGCCCAGGTACTGAGCCCCAGTTTACGGCTGTGGCGCCCAGGTACTAAGCCCCAGTTTGCAGATGTAGTGCCCAGGTACTGAGCCCCAGTTTGCGGCTGTAGTGCCCAGGTACTGAGCCCCATTTTGCGGATGTAGTGCCCAGGTACTAAACCCCAGTTTGCGGATGTAGTGCCCAGGTACTAAGCCCCAGTTTGCGGCTGTAGCGCCCAGGTACTGAGCCCCAGTTTGTGGATGTAGTGCCCAATTACTGAGCCCCAGTTTGCGGCTGTAGTGCCCAGGTACTGAGCCCCAGTTTGCGGATGTAGTGCCCAGGTACTGAGCCCCAGTTTGTGGATGTAGTGCCCAATTACTGAACCCCAGTTTGCGGATGTAGCGCCCAGGTACTGAGCCCCAGTTTGCTGATGTAGTGCCCAGGTACTGAATCCCAGTTTCCGGATGTAGTGCCCTGGTACTGAGCCCCAGTTTGCGGATGTAGTGCCCAGGTACTGAGCCCCAGTTTGCGGCTGTAGCGCCCAGGTACTGAGCCCCAGTTTGTGGATGTAGTGCCCAATTACTGAGCCCCAGTTTGCGGCTGTAGTGCCCAGGTACTGAGCCCCAGTTTGCGGATGTAGTGCCCAGGTACTGAGCCCCAGTTTGTGGATGTAGTGCCCAATTACTGAACCCCAGTTTGCAGATGTAGTGCCCAGGTACTGAATCCCAGTTTCCGGATGTAGTGCCCTGGTACTGAGCCCCAGTTTGCGGATGTAGTGCCCAGGTACTGAGCCCCAATTTGTGGATGTAGTGCCCAGGTACTGAAACCCAATTTGCGGACATAGCGCCCAGGTACTGAGCCCCAGTTTGCGGATGTGGCGCCCAGGTACAGAACCTCAGTTAGCGGATGTAGTGCCCAGGTAATGAGCTCCAGTTTGTGGATGTAGTGCCCAGATATTGAACCCCAGTTTGCGGATGTAGCGCCCAGGTACTGAGCCCCAGTTTGTGGAAGTAGTGCCCAGGTACTGAGCCCCAGTTTGTGGATGTAGTGCCCAGGTACTGAGCTCCAGTTTGTGGATATAGTGCTCAGGTACTGAGCCCCAGTTTTTGGATGTAGCGCCCAGGTACTGATCTCCAGTTTGCGGATGTAGCCCCCAGTTACTGAGCTCCAGTTTTCGGATGTAGCGCCCAGGTACTGAGCCCCAGTTTGCGGATGTAGTGCCCAGGTACTGAGCCCCAGTTTGTGGATGTAGTGCCCAATTACTGAACCCCAGTATGCGGATGTAGCGCCCAGGTACTGAGCCCCAGTTTGCTGATGTAGTGCCCAGGTACTGAATCCCAGTTTCCAGATGTAGTGCCCTGGTACTGAGCCCCAGTTTGCGGATGTAGTGCCCAGGTACTGAGCCCCAGTTTGCGGCTGTAGCGCCCAGGTACTGAGCCCCAGTTTGTGGATGTAGTGCCCAGGTACTGAATCCCAGTTTCCGGATGTAGTGCCCTGGTACTGAGCCCCAGTTTGCGGATGTAGTGCCCAGGTACTGAGCCCCAATTTGTGGATGTAGTGCCCAGGTACTGAACCCCAATTTGCGGACATAGCGCCCAGGTACTGAGCCCCAGTTTGCGGATGTGGCGCCCAGGTACAGAACCCCAGTTAGCGGATGTAGTGCCCAGGTACTGAGCTCCAGTTTGTGGATGTAGTGCCCAGTTACTGAACCCCAGTTTGCGGATGTAGTGCCCAGGTACTGAGCCCCAGTTTGCGACTGTAGCGCCCCGGTTATGAGCTCCAGTTTGCGGATGTAGCGCCCAGGTACTGAGCCCCAGTTTGCGGATATAGTGCCCAGGTACTGAGCCCCAGTATGTGGATGTAGTGCCCAGGTACTGAGCCCCAGTTTGTGGATGTAGTGCCCAGGTACTGAGTCCCAGTTTGCGGATATAGTGCCGAGATATTGAACCCCAGTTTGCGGATGTAGCGCCTAGGTACTGAGCCCCAGTTTGTGGAAGTAGTGTCCAGGTACTGAGCCCCAGTTTGCGGATGTAGAGCCCAGGTACTGAGCCCCAGTTTGCGGATGTAGTGCCCAGATATTGAACCCCAGTTTGCGGATGTAGCGCCCAGGTACTGAGCCCCAGTTTGTGGATGTAGTGCGCAGGTACTGAGCCCCAGTTTGCGGATGTAGTGCCCAGGTACTGAGCCCCATTTTGCGGATGTAGCGCCCAGGTACTGATCCCCAGTTTGCGGATGTAGTGCCCAGGTACTGAGCCCCAGTTTGCGGTTGGAGTGCCCAGTTACTGAACCCAAGTTTGCGGATGTAGTGCCCAGGTACTGAACCCCAGTTTGCGGATGTAGTGCCCAGGTACTGAACCCCAGTTTGCGGATGTAGTGCCCAGGTACTGAACCCCAGTTTGCGGATGTAGTGCCCAGGTACTGAACCCCAGTTTGCGGATGTAGTGCCCAGGTACTGAACCTTAGTTTGCGGATGAAGTGCCCAGGTACTGAACCCCAGTTTGTGGATGTAGTGTACTGAGCTCCAGTTTGCGGATGTAGTGCCCAGGTACTGAGCCCCAGTTTGCGGATGTAGTGCCCAGATACTGAGCCCCAGTTTGCGGATGTAGTTCCCAGGTACTGAACCCCAGTTTTTGGATGTAGCGCCCAGGTACTGAGCCCCAGTTTGCTGATGTAGTGCCCAGGTACTGAATCCCAGTTTCCGGATGTAGCGCCCTGGTACTGAGCCCCAGTTTGCGGATGTAGTGCCAAGGTACTGAGCCCCAATTTGTGGATGTAGTGCCCAATTACTGAACCCCAGTTTGCGGATGTAGCGCCCAGGTACTGAGCCCCAGTTTGCTGATGTAGTGCCCAGGTACTGAATCCCAGTTTCCGGATGTAGTGCCCTGGTACTGAGCCCCAGTTTGCGGATGTAGTGCCCAGGTACTGAGCCCCAGTTTGCGGCTGTAGCGCCCAGGTACTGAGCCCCAGTTTGTGGATGTAGTGCCCAATTCCTGAGCCCCAGTTTGCGGCTGTAGTGCCCAGGTACTGAGCCCCAGTTTGCGGATGTAGTGCCCAGGTACTGAGCCCCAGTTTGTGGATGTAGTGCCCAATTACTGAACCCCAGTTTGCAGATGTAGTGCCCAGGTACTGAATCCCAGTTTCCGGATGTAGTGCCCTGGTACTGAGCCCCAGTTTGCGGATGTAGTGCCCAGGTACTGAGCCCCAATTTGTGGATGTAGTGCCCAGGTACTGAAACCCAATTTGCGGACATAGCGCCCAGGTACTGAGCCCCAGTTTGCGGATGTGGCGCCCAGGTACAGAACCTCAGTTAGCGGATGTAGTGCCCAGGTAATGAGCTCCAGTTTGTGGATGTAGTGCCCAGATATTGAACCCCAGTTTGCGGATGTAGCGCCCAGGTACTGAGCCCCAGTTTGTGGAAGTAGTGCCCAGGTACTGAGCCCCAGTTTGTGGATGTAGTGCCCAGGTACTGAGCTCCAGTTTGTGGATATAGTGCTCAGGTACTGAGCCCCAGTTTTTGGATGTAGCGCCCAGGTACTGATCTCCAGTTTGCGGATGTAGCCCCCAGTTACTGAGCTCCAGTTTTCGGATGTAGCGCCCAGGTACTGAGCCCCAGTTTGCGGATGTAGTGCCCAGGTACTGAGCCCCAGTTTGTGGATGTAGTGCCCAATTACTGAACCCCAGTATGCGGATGTAGCGCCCAGGTACTGAGCCCCAGTTTGCTGATGTAGTGCCCAGGTACTGAATCCCAGTTTCCAGATGTAGTGCCCTGGTACTGAGCCCCAGTTTGCGGATGTAGTGCCCAGGTACTGAGCCCCAGTTTGCGGCTGTAGCGCCCAGGTACTGAGCCCCAGTTTGTGGATGTAGTGCCCAGGTACTGAATCCCAGTTTCCGGATGTAGTGCCCTGGTACTGAGCCCCAGTTTGCGGATGTAGTGCCCAGGTACTGAGCCCCAATTTGTGGATGTAGTGCCCAGGTACTGAACCCCAATTTGCGGACATAGCGCCCAGGTACTGAGCCCCAGTTTGCGGATGTGGCGCCCAGGTACAGAACCCCAGTTAGCGGATGTAGTGCCCAGGTACTGAGCTCCAGTTTGTGGATGTAGTGCCCAGTTACTGAACCCCAGTTTGCGGATGTAGTGCCCAGGTACTGAGCCCCAGTTTGCGACTGTAGCGCCCCGGTTATGAGCTCCAGTTTGCGGATGTAGCGCCCAGGTACTGAGCCCCAGTTTGCGGATATAGTGCCCAGGTACTGAGCCCCAGTATGTGGATATAGTGCCCAGGTACTGAGCCCCAGTTTGTGGATGTAGTGCCCAGGTACTGAGTCCCAGTTTGCGGATATAGTGCCGAGATATTGAACCCCAGTTTGCGGATGTAGCGCCTAGGTACTGAGCCCCAGTTTGTGGAAGTAGTGTCCAGGTACTGAGCCCCAGTTTGCGGATGTAGAGCCCAGGTACTGAGCCCCAGTTTGCGGATGTAGTGCCCAGATATTGAACCCCAGTTTGCGGATGTAGCGCCCAGGTACTGAGCCCCAGTTTGTGGATGTAGTGCGCAGGTACTGAGCCCCAGTTTGCGGATGTAGTGCCCAGGTACTGAGCCCCATTTTGCGGATGTAGCGCCCAGGTACTGATCCCCAGTTTGCGGATGTAGTGCCCAGGTACTGAGCCCCAGTTTGCGGTTGGAGTGCCCAGTTACTGAACCCAAGTTTGCGGATGTAGTGCCCAGGTACTGAACCCCAGTTTGCGGATGTAGTGCCCAGGTACTGAACCCCAGTTTGCGGATGTAGTGCCCAGGTACTGAACCCCAGTTTGCGGATGTAGTGCCCAGGTACTGAACCCCAGTTTGCGGATGTAGTGCCCAGGTACTGAACCTTAGTTTGCGGATGAAGTGCCCAGGTACTGAACCCCAGTTTGTGGATGTAGTGTACTGAGCTCCAGTTTGCGGATGTAGTGCCCAGGTACTGAGCCCCAGTTTGCGGATGTAGTGCCCAGGTACTGAGCCCCAGTTTGCGGATGTAGTTCCCTGGTACTGAACCCCAGTTTTTGGATGTAGCGCCCAGGTACTGAGCCCCAGTTTGCTGATGTAGTGCCCAGGTACTGAATCCCAGTTTCCGGATGTAGTGCCCTGGTACTGAGCCCCAGTTTGCGGATGTAGTGCCCAGGTACTGAGCCCCAATTTGTGGATGTAGTGCCCAGGTACTGAACCCCAATTTGCGGACATAGCGCCCAGGTACTGAGCCCCAGTTTGCGGATGTGGCGCCCAGGTACAGAACCCCAGTTAGCGGATGTAGTGCCCAGGTACTGAGCTCCAGTTTGTGGTTGTAGTGCCAAGTTACTGAACCCCAGTTTGCGGATGTAGTGCCCAGGTACTGAGCCCCAGTTTGCGACTGTAGCGCCCCAGTTATGAGCTCCAGTTTGCGGATGTAGCGCCCAGGTACTGAGCCCGAGTTTGCGGATATAGTGACCAGGTACTGAGCCCCAGTATGTGGATGTAGTGCCCAGGTACTGAGCCCCAGTTTGCGGATGTAGTGCCCAGGTACTGAGTCCCAGTTTGCGGATGTAGTGCCCAGATATTGAACCCCAGTTTGCGGATGTAGCGCCCAGGTACTGAGCCCCAGTTTGTGGAAGTAGTGCTCAGGTACTGAGCCCCAGTTTGCGGATGTAGTGCCCAGGTACTGAGCCCCAGTTTGCGGATGTAGTGCCCAGATATTGAACCCCAGTTTGCGGATGTAGTGCCCAGGTACTGAGCCCCAATTTGCGGATGTAGTGCCCAGGTACTGAGCCCCATTTTGCGGATGTAGCGCCCAGGTACTGAGCCCCAGTTTGCGGATGTAGTGCCCAGGTACTGAGCCCCAGTTTGCGGTTGGATTGCCCAGTTACTGAACCCAAGTTTGCGGATGTAGTGCCCAGGTACTGAACCCCAGTTTGCGGATGTAGTGCCCAGGTACTGAACCCCAGTTTGCGGATGTAGTGCCCAGGTACTGAACCCCAGTTTGCGGATATAGTGCCCAGGTACTGAACCCCAGTTTGCGGATGTAGTGCCCAGGTACTGAACCCCAGTTTGCGGATGAAGTGCCCAGGTACTGAACCCCAGTTTGTGGATGTAGTGCCCAGGTACTGAGCTCCAGTTTGCGGATGTAGTGCCCAGGTACTGAGCCCCAGTTTACGGATGTAGTGCCCAGGTACTGAGCCCCAGTATGTGGCTGTAGTGCCCAGGTACCGAGCTCCAATTTTCGGATGTAGTGCCCAGGTACTGAGCCCCGGTATGTGGATGTAGCGCCCAGGTACTGAGCCCCAGTTTGTGGATGTAGTGTCCAGGTACTGAACCCCAGTATGTGGATGTAGCGCCCAGGTACTGAGCCCCAGTTTGTGGATGTAGTGTCCCGGTACTGAACCCCAGTATGTGGATGTAGTGTCCAGGTACTGAGCCCCAGTTTGCGCATGTATCGCCCAGGTGCTGAGCCCCAGTTTGCGGATGTAGTGCCCAATTTCTGAGCCCCAGTTTGTGGATGTAGTGCCCAGGTGCTGAGCCCCAGTTTGCGGATAAAATGCCCAGTTACTGAACCCCAGTTTGCGGATGTAGCGCCCAGGTACTGAGCCCCAGTTTATGGCTGTGGCGCCCAGGTACTAAGGCCCAGTTTGCGGATGTAGTGCCCAGGTACTGAGCCCCAGTTTGCGGCTGTAGTGCCCAGGTACTGAGCCCCAGTTTGCGGATGTAGTGCCCAGGTACTAAGCCCCAGTTTGCGGATGTAGTGCCCAGGTACTAAGCCCAAGTTTGCGGCTGTAGCGCCCAGGTACTGAGCCCCAGTTTGTGGATGTAGTGCCCAATTACTGAGCCCCAGTTTGCGGCTGTAATGGCCAGGTACTGAGCCCCAGTTTGCGGATGTAGTGCCCAGGTACTGAGCCCCAGTTTGTGGATGTAGTGCCCAATTACTGAACCCCAGTTTGCGGATGTACCGCCCAGGTACTGAGCCCCAGTTTGCTGATGTAGTGCCCAGGTACTGAATCCCAGTTTCCGGATGTAGTGCCCTGGTACTGAGCCCCAGTTTGCGGATGTAGTGCCCAGGTACTGAGCCCCAGTTTGCGGCTGTAGCGCCCAGGTACTGAGCCCCAGTTTGTGGATGTAGTGCCCAATTACTGAGCCCCAGTTTGCGGCTGTAGTGCCCAGGTACTGAGCCCCAGTTTGCGGATGTAGTGCCCAGGTACTGAGCCCCAGTTTGTGGATGTAGTGCCCAATTACTGAACCCCAGTTTGCAGATGTAGCGCCCAGGTACTGAGCCCCAGTTTGCTGATGTAGTGCCCAGGTACTGAATCCCAGTTTCCGGATGTAGTGCCCTGGTACTGAGCCCCAGTTTGCGGATGTAGTGCCCAGGTACTGAGCCCCAATTTGTGGATGTAGTGCCCAGCTACTGAACCCCAATTTGCGGACATAGCGCCCAGGTACTGAGCCCCAGTTTGCGGATGTGGCGCCCAGGTACAGAACCTCAGTTAGCGGATGTAGTGCCCAGGTACTGAACCCCAGTTTGTGGATGTAGTGCCCAGTTACTGAACCCCAGTTTGCGGATGTAGTGCCCAGATATTGAACCCCAGTTTGCGGATGTAGCGCCCAGGTACTGAGCCCCAGTTTGTGGAAGTAGTGCCCAGGTACTGAGCCCCAGTTTGCGGATGTAGTGCCCAGGTACTGAGCCCCAGTTTGCGGATGTAGTGCCCAGATATTGAACCCCAGTTTGCGGATGTAATGCCCAGGTACTGAGCTCCAGTTTGCGGATGTAGTTCCCAGGTACTGAACCCCAGTTTTTGGATGTAGCGCCCAGGTACTGAGCTCCAGTTTGCGGATGTAGCCCCCAGTTACTGAGCTCCAGTTTTCGGATGTAGCGTCCAGGTACTGAGCCCCAGTTTTCAGATGTAGTGCCCAGGTACTGAGCCCCAGTATGTGGCTGTAGTGCCCAGGTACCGAGCTCCAGTTTTCGGATGTAGTGCCCAGGTACTGAGCCCCGGTATGTGGATGTAGCGCCCAGGTACTGAGCCCCAGTTTGTGGATGTAGTGTCCAGGTACTGAACCCCAGTATGTGGATGTAGCGCCCAGGTACTGAGCCCCAGTTTGTGGATGTAGTGTCCAGGTACTGAACCCCAGTTTGCGGATGTATCGCCCAGGTTCTGAGCCCCAGTTTGCGGATGTATCGCCCAGGTGCTGAGCCCCAGTTTGCGGATGTAGTGCCCAATTACTGAGCCCCAGTTTGTGGATGTAGTGCCCTGTTACTGAACCCCAGTTTGCGGATGTAGCGCCCAGGTACTGAGCCCCAGTTTACAGCTGTGGCGCCCAGGTACTAAGCCCCAGTTTGCGGATGTAGTGCCCAGGTACTGAGCCCCAGTTTGCGGCTGTAGTACCCAGGTACTGAGCCCCAGTTTGCGGATGTAGTGCCCAGGTACTGAGCCCCAGTTTGCGGCAGTAGCGCCCAGGTACTGAGCCCCAGTTTGCGGATGTAGTGCCCAGTTACTGAGCCCCAGTTTGCGGCTGTAGTGCCCAGGTACTGAGCCCCAGTTTGCGGATGTAGTGCCCAGGTACTGAGCCCCAGTTTGTGGATGTAGTGCCCAATTACTGAACCCCAGTTTGCAGATGTAGCGCCCAGGTACTGAGCCCCAGTTTGCTGATGTAGTGCCCAGGTACTGAATCCCAGTTTCCGGATGTAGTGCCCTGGTACAGAACCCCAGTTAGCGGATGTAGTGCCCAGGTACTGAGCCCCAGTATGTGGATGTAGTGCCCAGGTACTGAGCCCCAGTTTGCGGATGTAGTGCCCAGGTACTGAGTCCCAGTTTGCGGATGTAGTGCCCAGATATTGAACCCCAGTTTGCGGATGTAGTGCCCAGGTACTGAGCCCCAGTTTGTGGAAGTAGTGCCCAGGTACTGAGCCCCAGTTTGCGGATGTAGTGCCCAGGTACTGAGCCCCAGTTTGCGGATGTAGTGCCCAGATATTGAACCCCAGTTTGCGGATGTAGCGCCCAGGTACTGAGCCCCAGTTTGTGGATGTAGTGCCCAGGTACTGAGCTCCAGTTTGCGGATGTAGTGCCCAGGTACTGAGCCCCATTTTGCGGATGTAGCGCCCAGGTACTGAGCCCCAGTTTGCGGATGTAGTGCCCAGGTACTGAGCCCCAGTTTGCGGTTGGAGTGCCCAGTTACTGAACCCAAGTTTGCGGATGTAGTGCCCAGGTACTGAACCCCAGTTTGCGGATGTAGTGCCCAGGTACTGAACCCCAGTTTGCGGATGTAGTGCCCAGGTACTGAACCCCAGTTTGCGGATGTAGTGCCCAGATACTGAACCCCAGTTTGCGGATGTAGTGCCCAGGTACTGAACTCCAGTTTGCAGATGTAGTGCCCAGGTACTGAGCCCCAGTTTGTGGATGTAGTGCCCAGGTACTGAACCCCAATTTGCGGACATAGAGCCCAGGTACTGAGCCCCAGTTTGCGGATGTGGCGCCCAGGTACAGAACCCCAGTTAGCGGATGTAGTGCCCAGGTACTGAGCTCCAGTTTGTGGATGTAGTGCCCAGTTACTGAACCCCAGTTTGCGGATATAGTGCCCAGGTACTGAGCCCCAGTTTGCGACTGTAGCGCCCCGGTTATGAGCTCCAGTTTGCGGATGTAGCGCCCAGGTACTGAGCCCCAGTTTGCGGATGTAGTGCCCAGGTACTGAGTCCCAGTTTGCGGATGTAGTGCCCAAATATTGAACCCCAGTTTGCGGATGTAGCGCCCAGGTACTGAGCCCCAGTTTGTGGAAGTAGTGCCCAGGTACTGAGCCCCAGTTTGCGGATGTAGTGCCCAGGTACTGAGCCCCAGTTTGCGGATGTAGTGCCCAGATATTGAACCCCAGTTTGCGGATGTAGTGCCCAGGTACTGAGCCCCAGTTTTTGGATGTAGCGCCCAGGTACTGAGCCCCAGTTTGCTGATGTAGTGCCCAGGTACTGAATCCCAGTTTCCGGCTGTAGTGCCCTGGTACTGAGCCCCAGTTTGCGGATGTAGTTCCCAGGTACTGAGCCCCAATTTGTGGATGTAGTGCCCAGGTACTGAACCCCAATTTGCGGACATAGAGCCCAGGTACTGAGCCCCAGTTTGCGGATGTGGCGCCCAGGTACAGAACCCCAGTTAGCGGATGTAGTGCCCAGGTACTGAGCTCCAGTTTGTGGATGTAGTGCCCAGTTACTGAACCCCAGTTTGCGGATATAGTGCCCAGGTACTGAGCCCCAGTTTGCGACTGTAGCGCCCCGGTTATGAGCTCCAGTTTGCGGATGTAGCGCCCAGGTACTGAGCCCCAGTTTGCGGATGTAGTGCCCAGGTACTGAGTCCCAGTTTGCGGATGTAGTGCCCAGATATTGAACACCAGTTTGCGGATGTAGCGCCCAGGTACTGAGCCCCAGTTTGTGGAAGTAGTGCCCAGGTACTGAGCCCCAGTTTGCGGATGTAGTGCCCAGGTACTGAGCCCCAGTTTGCGGATGTAGTGCCCAGATATTGAACCCCAGTTTGCGGATGTAGTGCCCAGGTACTGAGCCCCAGTTTGCGGACATAGCGCCCAGGTCCTGAGCCCCAGTTTGCGGATGTGGCGCCCAGGTACAGAACCCCAGTTAGCGGATGTAGTGCCCAGGTACTGAGCTCCAGTTTGTGGATGTAGTGCCCAGTTACTGAACCCCAGTTTGTGGATGTAGTGCCCAGGTACTGAGCCCCAGTTTGCGACTGTAGCGCCCCGGTTATGAGCTCCAGTTTGCGGATGTAGCGCCCAGGTACTGAGTCCCAGTTTGCGGATGTAGTGCCCAGATATTGAACCCCAGTTTGCGGATGTAGCGCCCAGGTACTGAGCCCCAGTTTGTGGAAGTAGTGCCCAGGTACTGAGCCCCAGTTTGCGGATGTAGTGCCCAGGTACTGAGCCCCAGTTTGCGGATGTAGTGCCCAGATATTGAACCCCAGTTTGCGGATGTAGTGCCCAGGTACTGAGCCCCAGTTTGTGGATGTAGTGCCCAATTACTGAGCCCCAGTTTGCGGCTGTAGTGCCCAGGTACTGAGCCCAAGTTTGCGGATGTAGTGCCCAGGTACTGAACCCCAGTTTGCGGATGTAGTGCCCAGGTACTGAACCCCAGTTTGCGGATGTAGTGCCCAGGTACTGAACTCCAGTTTGCAGATGTAGTGCCCAGGTACTGAGCCCCAGTTTGCGGATGTAGTGCCCAGGTACTGAGCCCCAGTTTGCGGATGTAGTTCCCAGGTACTGAACCCCAGTTTTTGGATGTAGCGCCCAGGTACTGAGCCCCAGTTTGCTGATGTAGTGCCCAGGTACTGAATCCCAGTTTCCGGATGTAGTGCCCTGGTACTGAGCCCCAGATTGCGGATGTAGTGCCCAGGTACTGAGCCCCAATTTGTGGATGTAGTGCCCAGGTACTGAACCCCAATTTGCGGACATAGAGCCCAGGTACTGAGCCCCAGTTTGCGGATGTGGCGCCCAGGTACAGAACCCCAGTTAGCGGATGTAGTGCCCAGGTACTGAGCTCCAGTTTGTGGATGTAGTGCCCAGTTACTGAACCCCAGTTTGCGGATATAGTGCCCAGGTACTGAGCCCCAGTTTGCGACTGTAGCGCCCCGGTTATGAGCTCCAGTTTGCGGATGTAGCGCCCAGGTACTGAGTCCCAGTTTGCGGATGTAGTGCCCAGATATTGAACCCCAGTTTGCGGATGTAGTGCCCAGGTACTGAACTCCAGTTTGCAGATGTAGTGCCCAGGTACTGAGCCCCAGTTTGCGGATGTAGTGCCCAGGTACTGAGTCCCAGTTTGCGGATCTAGTGCCCATATATTGAACCCCAGTTTGCGGATGTAGCGCCCAGGTACTGAGCCCCAGTTTGTGGAAGTAGTGCCCAGGTACTGAGCCCCAGTTTGCGGATGTAGTGCCCAGGTACTGAGCCCCAGTTTGCGGATGTAGTGCCCAGATATTGAACCCCAGTTTGCGGATGTAGTGCCCAGGTACTGAGCCCCAGTTTGCGGACATAGCGCCCAGGTCCTGAGCCCCAGTTTGCGGATGTGGCGCCCAGGTACAGAACCCCAGTTAGCGGATGTAGTGCCCAGGTACTGAGCTCCAGTTTGTGGATGTAGTGCCCAGTTACTGAACCCCAGTTTGCGGATGTAGTGCCCAGGTACTGAGCCCCAGTTTGCGACTGTAGCGCCCCGGTTATGAGCTCCAGTTTGCGGATGTAGCGCCCAGGTACTGAGTCCCAGTTTGCGGATGTAGTGCCCAGATATTGAACCCCAGTTTGCGGATGTAGCGCCCAGGTACTGAGCCCCAGTTTGTGGAAGTAGTGCCCAGGTACTGAGCCCCAGTTTGCGGATGTAGTGCCCAGGTACTGAGCCCCAGTTTGCGGATGTAGTGCCCAGATATTGAACCCCAGTTTGCGGATGTAGTGCCCAGGTACTGAGCCCCAGTTTGTGGATGTAGTGCCCAATTACTGAGCCCCAGTTTGCGGCTGTAGTGCCCAGGTACTGAGCCCCAGTTTGCGGATGTAGTGCCCAGGTACTGAGCCCCAGTTTGTGGATGTAGTGCCCAATTACTGAACCCCAGTTTGCGGATGTAGCGCCCAGGTACTGAGCCCCAGTTTGCTGATGTAGTGCCCAGGTACTGAATCCCAGTTTCCAGATGTAGTGCCCTGGTACTAAGCCCCAGTTTGCGGATGTAGTGCCCAGGCACTGAGCCCCAGTTTGCGGATGTAGTGCCCAGATATTGAACCCCAGTTTGCGGATGTAGTGCCCAGGTACTGAGCCCCAGTTTGCGGATGTAGTGCCCAGGTACTGAGCCCCAGTTTGCGGATGTAGTGCCCAGGTACTGAGCCCCAGTTTGCGGTTGGAGTGCCCAGTTACTGAACCCAAGTTTGCGGATGTAGTGCCCAGGTACTGAACCCCAGTTTGCGGATGTAGTGCCCAGGTACTGAACCCCAGTTTGCGGATGTAGTGCCCAGGTACTGAACCCCAGTTTGCGGATACAGTGCCCAGGTACTGAACCCCAGTTTGCGGATGTAGTGCCCAGGTACTGAACCCCAGTTTGCGGATGAAGTGCCAAGGTACTGAACCCCAGTTTGTGGATGTAGTGCCCAGGTACTGATCTCCAGTTTGCGGATGTAGTGCCCAGGTACTGAGCCTCAGTTTACGGATGTAGTGCCCAGGTACTGAACCCCAGTATGTGGATGTAGCGCCCAGGTACCGAGCTCCAGTTTTCGGATGTAGTGCCCAGGTACTGAGCCCCGGTATGTGGATGTAGCGCCCAGGTACTGAGCCCCAGTTTGTGGATGTAGTGTCCAGGTACTGAACCCCAGTATGTGGATGTAGCGCCCAGGTACTGAGCCCCAGTTTGTGGATGTAGTGTCCAGGTACAGAACCCCAGTATGTGGATGTAGTGTCCAGGTACTGAGCCCCAGTTTGCGCATGTATCGCCCAGGTGCTGAGCCCCAGTTTGCGGATGTAGTGCCCAATTACTGAGCCCTAGTTTGTGGATGTAGTGCCCAGGTGCTGAGCCCCAGTTTGCGGATGTAATGCCCAGTTACTGAACCCCAGTTTGCGGATGTAGCGCCCAGGTACTGAGCCCCAGTTTACGGCTGTGGCGCCCAGGTACTAAGCCCCAGTTTGCGGATGTAGTGCCCAGGTACTGAGCCCCAGTTTGCTGCTGTAGTGCCCAGGTACTGAGCCCCAGTTTGCGGATGTAGTGCCCAGGTACTAAGCCCCAGTTTGCGGCTGTAGCGCCCAGGTACTGAGCCCCAGTTTGTGGATGTAGTGCCCAATTACTGAGCCCCAGTTTGCGGCTGTAGTGCCCAGGTACTGAGCCCCAGTTTGTGGATGTAGTGCCCAATTACTGAACCCCAGTTTGCGGATGTAGCGCCCAGGTACTGAGCCCCAGTTTGCTGATGTAGTGCCCAGGTACTGAATCCCAGTTTCCGGATGTAGTGCCCTGGTACTGAGCCCCAGTTTGCGGATGTAGTGCCCAGGTACTGAGCCCCAGTTTGCGGCTGTAGCGCCCAGGTACTGAGCCCCAGTTTGTGGATGTAGTGCCCAATTACTGAGCCCCAGTTTGCGGCTGTCGTGCCCAGGTACTGAGCCCCAGTTTGCGGATGTAGTGCCCAGGTACTGAGCCCCAGTTTGTGGATGTAGTGCCCAATTACTGAACCCCAGTTTGCAGATGTAGCGCCCAGGTACTGAGCCCCAGTTTGCTGATGTAGTGCCCAGGTGCTGAATCCCAGTTTCCGGATGTAGTGCCCTGGTACTGAGCCCCAGTTTGCGGATGTAGTGCCCAGGTACTGAGCCCCAATTTGTGGATGTAGTGCCCAGGTACTGAAGCCCAATTTGCGGACATAGCGCCCAGGTACTGAGCCCCAGTTTGCGGATGTGGCGCCCAGGTACAGAACCCCAGTTAGCGGATGTAGTGCCCTGGTACTGAGCTCCAGTATGTGGATGTAGTGCCCAGATATTGAACCCCAGTTTGCGGATGTAGCGCCCAGGTACTGAGCCCCAGTTTGTGAAAGTAGTGCCCAGGTACTGAGCCCCAGTTTGCGGATGTAGTGCCCAGGTACTGAGCCCCAGTTTGCGGATGTAGTGCCCAGATATTGAACCCCAGTTTGCGGATGTAGTGCCCAGGTACTGAGCCCCAGTTTGCGGATGTAGTGCCCAGGTACTGAGCCCCATTTTGCGGATGTAGCGCCCAGGTACTGAGCCCCAGTTTGCGGATGTAGTGCCCAGGTACTGAGCCCCAGTTTGCGGTTGGAGTGCCCAGTTACTGAACCCAAGTTTGCGGATGTAGTGCCCAGGTACTGAACCCCAGTTTGCGGATGTAGTGCCCAGGTACTGAACCCCAGTTTGCGGATGTAGTGCCCAGATACTGAACCCCAGTTTGCGGATGTAGTGCCCAGGTACTGAACCCCAGTTTGCGGATGTAGTGCCCAGGTACTGAACCCCAGTTAGCGGATGAAGTGCCCAGGTACTGAACCCCAGTTTGTGGATGTAGTGCCCAGGTACTGAGCTCCAGTTTGCGGATGTAGTGCCCAGGTACTGAGCCCCAGTTTACGGATGTAGTGCCCAGGTACTGAGCCCCAGTTTGCGGATGTAGTTCCCAGGTACTGAACCCCAGTTTTTGGATGTAGCGCCCAGGTACTGAGCTCCAGTTTGCGGATGTAGCCCCCAGTTACTGAGCTCCAGTTTTCGGATGTAGCGCCCAGGTACTGAGCCCCAGTTTTCGGATGTAGTGCCCAGGTACTGAGCCCCAGTATGTGGCTGTAGTGCCCAGGTACCGAGCTCCAGTTTTCGGATGTAGTGCCCAGGTACTGAGCCCCGGTATGTGGATGTAGCGCCCAGGTACTGAGCCCCAGTTTGTGGATGTAGTGTCCAGGTACTGAACCCCAGTATGTGGATGTAGTGCCCAGGTACTGAGCCCCAGTTTGTGGATGTAGTGTCCAGGTACTGAGCCCCAGTATGTGGATGTAGTGTCCAGGTACTGAGCCCCAGTTTGCGGATGTATCGCCCAGGTGCTGAGCCCCAGTTTGCGGATGTAGTGCCCAATTACTGAGCCCCAGTTTGTGGATGTAGTGCCCAGGTACTGAGCCCCAGTTTGCGGATGTAGTGCCCAGTTACTGAACCCCAGTTTGCGGATGTAGCGCCCAGGTACTGAGCCCCAGTTTACGGCTGTGGCGCCCAGGTACTAAGCCCCAGTTTGCGGATGTAGTGCCCAGGTACTGAGCCCCAGTTTGCGGCTGTAGTGCCCAGGTACTGAGCCCCAGTTTGCGGATGTAGTGCCCAGGTACTGAGCCCCAGTTTGCGGCTGTAGCGCCCAGGTACTGAGCCCCAGTTTGTGGATGTAGTGCCCAATTACTGAGCCCCAGTTTGCGGCTGTAGTGCCCAGGTACTGAGCCCCAGTTTGCGGATGTAGTGCCCAGGTACTGAGCCCCAGTTTGTGGATGTAGTGCCCAATTACTGAACCCCAGTTTGCGGATGTAGCGCCCAGGTACTGAGCCCCAGTTTGCTGATGTAGTGCCCAGGTACTGAATCCCAGTTTCCGGATGTAGTGCCCTGGTACTGAGCCCCAGTTTGCGGATGTAGTGCCCAGGTACTGAGCCCCAGTTTGCGGCTGTAGCGCCCAGGTACTGAGCCCCAGTTCGTGGATGTAGTGCCCAGGCACTGAGCCCCAGTTTGCGGCTGTAGTGCCCAGGTACTGAGCCCCAGTTTGCGGATGTAGTGCCCAGGTACTGAGCCCCAGTTCGTGGATGTAGTGCCCAATTACTGAACCCCAGTTTGCGGATGTAGCGCCCAGGTACTGAGCCCCAGTTTTCTGATGTAGTGCCCAGGTACTGAATCCCAGTTTCCGGATGTAGTGCCCTGGTACTGAGCCCCAGTTTGCGGATGTAGTGCCCAGGTACTGAGCCCCAATTTGTGGATGTAGTGCCCAGGTACTGAACCCCAATTTGCGGACATAGCGCCCAGGTACTGAGCCCCTGTTTGCGGATGTGGCGCCCAGGTACAGAACCCCAGTTAGCGGATGTAGTGCCCAGGTACTGAGCATCAGTTTGTGGATGTTGTGCCCAGTTACTGAACCCCAGTTTGCGGATGTAGTGCCCAGGTACTGAGCCCCAGTTTGCGACTGTAGTGCCCCGTTTATGAGCTCCAGTTTGCGGATGTAGCGCCCAGGTACTGAGCCCCAGTTTGCGGATATAGTGCCCAGGTACTGAGCCCCAGTATGTGGATGTAGTGCCCAGGTACTGAGCCCCTGTTTGCGGATGTAGTGCCCAGGTACTGAGTCCCAGTTTGCGGATGTAGTGCCCAGATATTGAACCCCAGTTTGCGGATGTAGAGCCCAGATATTGAAACCCAATTTGCGGACATAGCGCCCAGGTACTGAGCCCCAGTTTGCGGATGTGGCGCCCAGGTACAGAACCCCAGTTAGCGGATGTAGTGCCCAGGTACTGAGCTCCAGTTTGTGGATGTAGTGCCCAGTTACTGAACCCCAGTTTGCGGATGTAGTGCCCAGGTACTGAGCCCCAGTTTGCGACTGTAGCGCCCCGGTTATGAGCTCCAGTTTGCGGATATAGCGCCCAGGTACTGAGCCCCAGTTTGCGGATGTAGTGCTCAGGTACTGAGTCCCAGTTTGCGGATGTAGTGCCCAGATATTGAACCCCAGTTTGCGGATGTAGCGCCCAGGTACTGAGCCCCAGTTTGTGGAAGTAGTGCCCAGGTACTGAGCCCCAGTTTGCGGATGTAGTGCCCAGGTACTGAGCCCCAGTTTGCGGATGTAGTGCCCAGATATTGAACCCCAGTTTGCGGATGTAGTGCCCAGGTACTGAGCCCCAGTTTGTGGATGTAGTGCCCAATTACTGAACCCCAGTTTGCGGATGTAGCGCCCAGGTACTGAGCCCCAGTTTGCTGATGTAGTGCCCAGGTACTGAATCCCAGTTTCCGGATGTAGTGCCCTGGTACTGAGCCCCAGTTTGCGGATGTAGTGCCCAGGTACTGAGCCCCAGTTTGCGGCTGTAGCGCCCAGGTACTGAGCCCCAGTTCGTGGATGTAGTGCCCAGGCACTGAGCCCCAGTTTGCGGCTGTAGTGCCCAGGTACTGAGCCCCAGTTTGCGGATGTAGTGCCCAGGTACTGAGCCCCAGTTTGCGGATGTAGTGCTCAGGTACTGAGTCCCAGTTTGCGGATGTAGTGCCCAGATATTGAACCCCAGTTTGCGGATGTAGCGCCCAGGTACTGAGCCCCAGTTTGTGGAAGTAGTGCCCAGGTACTGAGCCCCAGTTTGCGGATGTAGTGCCCAGGTACTGAGCCCCAGTTTGCGGATGTAGTGCCCAGATATTGAACCCCAGTTTGCGGATGTAGTGCCCAGGTACTGAGCCCCAGTTTGCGGACATAGCGCCCAGGTACTGAGCCCCAGTTTGCGGATGTGGCGCCCAGGTGCAGAACCCCAGTTAGCGGATGTAGTGCCCAGGTACTGAGCTCCAGTTTGTGGATGTAGTGCCCAGTTACTGAACCCCAGTTTTCGGATGTAGTGCCCAGGTACTGAGCCCCAGTTTGCGACTGTAGCGCCCCGGTTATGAGCTCCAGTTTGCGGATGTAGCGCCCAGGTACTGAGTCCCAGTTTGTGGATGTAGTGCCCAGATATTGAACCCCAGTTTGCGGATGTAGCGCCCAGGTACTGAGCCCCAGTTTGTGGAAGTAGTGCCCAGGTACTGAGCCCCAGTTTGCGGATGTAGTGCCCAGGTACTGAGCCCCAGTTTGCGGATGTAGTGCCCAGATATTGAACCCCAGTTTGCGGATGTAGTGCCCAGGTACTGAGCCCCAGTTTGTGGATGTAGTGCCCAATTACTGAGCCCCAGTTTGCGGCTGTAGTGCCCAGGTACTGAGCCCCAGTTTGCGGATGTAGTGCCCAGGTACTGAGCCCCAGTTTGTGGATGTAGTGCCCAATTACTGAACCCCAGTTTGCGGATGTAGCGCCCAGGTACTGAGCCCCAGTTTGCTGATGTAGTGCCCAGGTACTGAATCCCAGTTTCCAGATGTAGTGCCCTGGTACTAAGCCCCAGTTTGCAGATGTAGTGCCCAGGTACTGAGCCCCAGTTTGCGGCTGTAGCGCCCAGGTACTGAGCCCCAGTTTGTGGATGTAGTGCCCAATTACTGAGCCCCAGTTTGCGGCTGTAGTGCCCCGGTTATGAGCTCCAGTTTGCGGATGTAGCGCCCAGGTACTGAGTCCCAGTTTGTGGATGTAGTGCCCAGATATTGAACCCCAGTTTGCGGATGTAGCGCCCAGGTACTGAGCCCCAGTTTGTGGAAGTAGTGCCCAGGTACTGAGCCCCAGTTTGCGGATGTAGTGCCCAGGTACTGAGCCCCAGTTTGCGGATGTAGTGCCCAGATATTGAACCCCAGTTTGCGGATGTAGTGCCCAGGTACTGAGCCCCAGTTTGTGGATGTAGTGCCCAATTACTGAGCCCCAGTTTGCGGCTGTAGTGCCCAGGTACTGAGCCCCAGTTTGCGGATGTAGTGCCCAGGTACTGAGCCCCAGTTTGTGGATGTAGTGCCCAATTACTGAACCCCAGTTTGCGGATGTAGCGCCCAGGTACTGAGCCCCAGTTTGCTGATGTAGTGCCCAGGTACTGAATCCCAGTTTCCAGATGTAGTGCCCTGGTACTAAGCCCCAGTTTGCAGATGTAGTGCCCAGGTACTGAGCCCCAGTTTGCGGCTGTAGCGCCCAGGTACTGAGCCCCAGTTTGTGGATGTAGTGCCCAATTACTGAGCCCCAGTTTGCGGCTGTAGTGCCCAGGTTCTGAGCCCCAGTTTGCGGATGTAGTGCCCAGGTACTGAGCCCCAGTTTGTGGATGTAGTGCCCAATTACTGAACCCCAGTTTGCGGATGTAGCGCCCAGGTACTGAGCCCCAGTTTTCTGATGTAGTGCCCAGGTACTGAATCCCAGTTTCCGGATGTAGTGCCCTGGTACTGAGCCCCAGTTTGCGGATGTAGTGCCCAGGTACTGAGCCCCAATTTGTGGATGTAGTGCGCAGGTACTGAGCCCCAGTTTGCGGATGTAGTGCCCAGGTACTGAACCCCAATTTGCGGACATAGCGCCCAGGTACGGAGCCCCAGTTTGCGGATGTGGCGCCCAGGTACAGAACCCCAGTTAGCGGATGTAGTGCCCAGGTACTGAGCTCCAGTTTGTGGATGTAGTGCTCAGTTACTGAACCCCAGTTTGCGGATGTAGTGCCCAGGTACTGAGCCCCAGTTTGCGACTGTAGCGCCCCGGTTATGAGCTCCAGTTTGCGGATGTAGCGCCCATGTACTGAGCCCCAGTTTGCGGATATAGTGCCCAGGTACTGAGCCCCAGTATGTGGATGTAGTGCCCAGGTACTGAGCCCCAGTTTGCGGATGTAGTGCCCAGGTACTGAGTCCCAGTTTGTGGATGTAGTGCCTAGATATTGAACCCCAGTTTGCGGATGTAGCGCCCAGGTACTGAGCCCCAGTTTGTGGAAGTAGTGTCCAGGTACTGAGCCCCAGTATGCGGATGTAGTGCCCAGGTACTGAGCCCCAGTTTGCGGATGTAGCGCCCAAGTACTGAGCCCCAGTTTGCGAATATAGTGCCCAGGTACTGAGCCCCAGTATGTGGATGTAGTGCCCAGGTACTGAGCCCCAGTTTGCGGATGTAGTGCCCAGGTACTGAGTCCCAGTTTGCGGATGTAGTGCCCAGATATTGAACCCCAGTTTGCGGATGTAGCGCCCAGGTACTGAGCCCCAGTTTGTGGAAGTAGTGCCCAAGTACTGAGCCCCAGTTTGCGGATGTAGTGCCCAGGTACTGAGCCCCAGTATGTGGATGTAGTGTCCAGGTACTGAACCCCAGTATGTGGATGTAGTGTCCAGGTACTGAGCCCCAGTTTGCGGATGTATCGCCCAGGTGCTGAGCCCCAGTTTGCGGATGTAGTGCCCAATTACTGAGCCCCAGTTTGTGGATGTAGTGCCCAGGTGCTGAGCCCCAGTTTGCGGATGTAGTGCCCAGTTACTGAACCCCAGTTTGCGGATGTAGTGCCCAGGTACTGAGCCCCAGTTTACGGCTGTGGCGCCCAGGTACTAAGCCCCAGTTTGCGGATGTAGTGCCCAGGTACTGAGCCCCAGTTTGCGGCTGTAGTGCCCAGGTACTGAGCCCCAGTTTGCGGATGTAGTGCCCAGGTACTGAGCCCCAGTTTGCGGCTGTAGCGCCCAGGTACTGAGCCCCAGTTTGTGGATGTAGTGCCCAATTACTGAGCCCCAGTTTGCGGCTGTAGTGCCCAGGTACTGAGCCCCAGTTTGCGGATGTAGTGCCCAGGTACTGAGCCCCAGTTTGTGGATGTAGTGCCCAATTACTGAACCCCAGTTTGCGGATGTAGCGCCCAGGTACTGAGCCCCAGTTTTCTGATGTAGTGCCCAGGTACTGAATCCCAGTTTCCGGATGTAGTGCCCTGGTACTGAGCCCCAGTTTGCGGATGTAGTGCCCAGGTACTGAGCCCCAGTTTGCGGCTGTAACGCCCAGGTACTGAGCCCCAGTTTGTGGATGTAGTGCCCAATTACTGAGCCCCAGTGTGCGGCTGTAGTGCCCAGGTACTGAGCCCCAGTTTGCGGATGTCGTGCCCAGGTACTGAGCCCCAGTTTGCGGCTGTAGCGCCCAGGTACTGAGCCCCAGTTTGTGGATGTAGTGCCCAATTACTGAGCCCCAGTTTGCTGATGTAGCCCCCAGTTACTGAGCTCCAGTTTGCTGATGTAGTGCCCAGGTACTGAATCCCAGTTTCCGGATGTAGTGTCCTGGTACTGAGCCCCAATTTGTGGATGTAGTGCCCAGGTACTGAACCCCAATTTGCGGACATAGCGCCCAGGTACTGAGCCCCAGTTTGCGGATGTGGCGCCCAGGTACAGAACCCCAGTTAGCGGATGTAGTGCCCAGGTACTGAGCTCCAGTTTGTGGATGTAGTGCCCAGTTACTGAACCCCAGTTTGCGGATGTAGTGCCCAGGTACTGAGCCCCAGTTTGCGACTGTAGCGCCCCGGTTATGAGCTCCAGTTTGCGGATGTAGCGCCCAAGTACTGAGCCCCAGTTTGCGAATATAGTGCCCAGGTACTGAGCCCCAGTATGTGGATGTAGTGCCCAGGTACTGAGCCCCAGTTTGCGGATGTAGTGCCCAGGTACTGAGTCCCAGTTTGCGGATGTAGTGCCCAGATATTGAACCCCAGTTTGCGGATGTAGCGCCCAGGTACTGAGCCCCAGTTTGTGGAAGTAGTGCCCAAGTACTGAGCCCCAGTTTGCGGATGTAGTGCCCAGGTACTGAGCCCCAGTATGTGGATGTAGTGTCCAGGTACTGAACCCCAGTATGTGGATGTAGTGTCCAGGTACTGAGCCCCAGTTTGCGGATGTATCGCCCAGGTGCTGAGCCCCAGTTTGCGGATGTAGTGCCCAATTACTGAGCCCCAGTTTGTGGATGTAGTGCCCAGGTGCTGAGCCCCAGTTTGCGGATGTAGTGCCCAGTTACTGAACCCCAGTTTGTGGATGTAGCGCCCAGGTACTGAGCCCCAGTTTACGGCTGTGGCGCCCAGGTACTAAGCCCCAGTTTGCGGATGTAGTGCCCAGGTACTGAGCCCCAGTTTGCGGCTGTAGTGCCCAGGTACTGAGCCCCAGTTTGCGGATGTAGTGCCCAGGTACTGAGCCCCAGTTTGCGGCTGTAGCGCCCAGGTACTGAGCCCCAGTTTGTGGATGTAGTGCCCAATTACTGAGCCCCAGTTTGCGGCTGTAGTGCCCAGGTACTGAGCCCCAGTTTGCGGATGTAGTGCCCAGGTACTGAGCCCCAGTTTGTGGATGTAGTGCCCAATTACTGAACCCCAGTTTGCGGATGTAGCGCCCAGGTACTGAGCCCCAGTTTGCTGATCTAGTGCCCAGGTACTGAATCCCAGTTTCCGGATGTAGTGCCCTGGTACTGAGCCCCAGTTTGCGGATGTAGTGCCCAGGTACTGAGCCCCAGTTTGCGGCTGTAACGCCCAGGTACTGAGCCCCAGTTTGTGGATGTAGTGCCCAATTACTGAGCCCCAGTGTGCGGCTGTAGTGCCCAGGTACTGAGCCCCAGTTTGCGGATGTCGTGCCCAGGTACTGAGCCCCAGTTTGCGGCTGTAGTGCCCAGGAACTGAGCCCCAGTTTGTGGATGTAGTGCCCAATTACTGAGCCCCAGTTTGCGGATGTAGCCCCCAGTTACTGAGCTCCAGTTTTCGGATGTAGCGCCCAGGTACTGAGCCCCAGTTTTCGGATGTAGTACCCAGGTACTGAGCCCCAGTATGTGGCTGTAGTGCCCAGGTACCGAGCTCCAGTTTTCGGATGTAGTGCCCAGGTACTAAGCCCCGGTATGTGGATGTAGCGCCCAGGTACTGAGCCCCAGTTTGTGGATGTAGTGTCCAGGTACTGAACCCCAGTATGTGGATGTAGTGTCCAGGTACTGAGCCCCAGTTTGCGGATGTATCGCCCAGGTGCTGAGCCCCAGTTTGCGGATGTAGTGCCCAATTACTGAGCCCCAGTTTGTGGATGTAGTGCCCAGGTGCTGAGCCCCAGTTTGCGGATGTAGTGCCCAGTTACTGAACCCCAGTTTGCGGATGTAGCGCCCAGGTACTGAGCCCCAGTTTGCGACTGTAGCGCCCCGGTTATGAGCTCCAGTTTGCGGATGTAGCGCCCAAGTACTGAGCCCCAGTTTGCGAATATAGTGCCCAGGTACTGAGCCCCAGTATGTGGATGTAGTGCCCAGGTACTGAGCCCCAGTTTGCGGATGTAGTGCCCAGGTACTGAGTCCCAGTTTGCGGATGTAGTGCCCAGATATTGAACCCCAGTTTGCGGATGTAGCGCCCAGGTACTGAGCCCCAGTTTGTGGAAGTAGTGCCCAAGTACTGAGCCCCAGTTTGCAGATGTAGTGCCCAGGTACTGAGCCCCAGTATGTGGATGTAGTGTCCAGGTACTGAACCCCAGTATGTGGATGTAGTGTCCAGGTACTGAGCCCCAGTTTGCGGATGTATCGCCCAGGTGCTGAGCCCCAGTTTGCGGATGTAGTGCCCAATTACTGAGCCCCAGTTTGTGGATGTAGTGCCCAGGTGCTGAGCCCCAGTTTGCGGATGTAGTGCCCAGTTACTGAACCCCAGTTTGCGGATGTAGCGCCCAGGTACTGAGCCCCAGTTTACGGCTGTGGCGCCCAGGTACTAAGCCCCAGTTTGCGGATGTAGTGCCCAGGTACTGAGCCCCAGTTTGCGGCTGTAGTGCCCAGGTACTGAGCCCCAGTTTGCGGATGTAGTGCCCAGGTACTGAGCCCCAGTTTGCGGCTGTAGCGCCCAGGTACTGAGCCCCAGTTTGTGGATGTAGTGCCCAATTACTGAGCCCCAGTTTGCGGCTGTAGTGCCCAGGTACTGAGCCCCAGTTTGCGGATGTAGTGCCCAGGTACTGAGCCCCAGTTTGTGGATGTAGTGCCCAATTACTGAACCCCAGTTTGCGGATGTAGCGCCCAGGTACTGAGCCCCAGTTTGCTGATCTAGTGCCCAGGTACTGAATCCCAGTTTCCGGATGTAGTGCCCTGGTACTGAGCCCCAGTTTGCGGATGTAGTGCCCAGGTACTGAGCCCCAGTTTGCGGCTGTAACGCCCAGGTACTGAGCCCCAGTTTGTGGATGTAGTGCCCAATTACTGAGCCCCAGTGTGCGGCTGTAGTGCCCAGGTACTGAGCCCCAGTTTGCGGATGTCGTGCCCAGGTACTGAGCCCCAGTTTGCGGCTGTAGTGCCCAGGAACTGAGCCCCAGTTTGTGGATGTAGTGCCCAATTACTGAGCCCCAGTTTGCGGATGTAGCCCCCAGTTACTGAGCTCCAGTTTTCGGATGTAGCGCCCAGGTACTGAGCCCCAGTTTTCGGATGTAGTACCCAGGTACTGAGCCCCAGTATGTGGCTGTAGTGCCCAGGTACCGAGCTCCAGTTTTCGGATGTAGTGCCCAGGTACTAAGCCCCGGTATGTGGATGTAGCACCCAGGTACTGAGCCCCAGTTTGTGGATGTAGTGTCCAGGTACTGAACCCCAGTATGTGGATGTAGTGTCCAGGTACTGAGCCCCAGTTTGCGGATGTATCGCCCAGGTGCTGAGCCCCAGTTTGCGGATGTAGTGCCCAATTACTGAGCCCCAGTTTGTGGATGTAGTGCCCAGGTGCTGAGCCCCAGTTTGCGGATGTAGTGCCCAGTTACTGAACCCCAGTTTGCGGATGTAGCGCCCAGGTACTGAGCCCCAGTTTACGGCTGTGGCGCCCAGGTACTAAGCCCCAGTTTGCGGATGTAGTGCCCAGGTACTGAGCCCCAGTTTGCGGCTGTAGTGCCCAGGTACTGAGCCCCAGTTTGCGGATGTAGTGCCCAGGTACTGAGCCCCAGTTTGCGGCTGTAGCGCCCAGGTACTGAGCCCCAGTTTGTGGATGTAGTGCCCAATTACTGAGCCCCAGTTTGCGGCTGTAGTGCCCAGGTACTGAGCCCCAGTTTGCGGATGTAGTGCCCAGGTACTGAGCCCCAGTTTGTGGATGTAGTGCCCAATTACTGAACCCCAGTTTGCGGATGTAGCGCCCAGGTACTGAGCCCCAGTTTTCTGATGTAGTGCCCAGGTACTGAATCCCAGTTTCCGGATGTAGTGCCCTGGTACTGAGCCCCAGTTTGCGGATGTAGTGCCCAGGTACTGAGCCCCAGTTTGCGGCTGTAACGCCCAGGTACTGAGCCCCAGTTTGTGGATGTAGTGCCCAATTACTGAGCCCCAGTGTGCGGCTGTAGTGCCCAGGTACAGAGCCCCAGTTTGCGGATGTCGTGCCCAGGTACTGAGCCCCAGTTTGCGGCTGTAGCGCCCAGGTACTGAGCCCCAGTTTGTGGATGTAGTGCCCAATTACTGAGCCCCAGTTTGCTGATGTAGCCCCCAGTTACTGAGCTCCAGTTTGCTGATGTAGTGCCCAGGTACTGAATCCAAGTTTCCGGATGTAGTGTCCTGGTACTGAGCCCCAATTTGTGGATGTAGTGCCCAGGTACTGAACCCCAATTTGCGGACATAGCGCCCAGGTACTGAGCCCCAGTTTGCGGATGTGGCGCCCAGGTACAGAACCCCAGTTAGCGGATGTAGTGCCCAGGTACTGAGCTCCAGTTTGTGGATGTAGTGCCCAGTTACTGAACCCCAGTTTGCGGATGTAGTGCCCAGGTACTGAGCCCCAGTTTGCGACTGTAGCGCCCCGGTTATGAGCTCCAGTTTGCGGATGTAGCGCCCAAGTACTGAGCCCCAGTTTGCGAATATAGTGCCCAGGTACTGAGCCCCAGTATGTGGATGTAGTGCCCAGGTACTGAGCCCCAGTTTGCGGATGTAGTGCCCAGGTACTGAGTCCCAGTTTGCGGATGTAGTGCCCAGATATTGAACCCCAGTTTGCGGATGTAGCGCCCAGGTACTGAGCCCCAGTTTGTGGAAGTAGTGCCCAAGTACTGAGCCCCAGTTTGCGGATGTAGTGCCCAGGTACTGAGCCCCAGTATGTGGATGTAGTGTCCAGGTACTGAACCCCAGTATGTGGATGTAGTGTCCAGGTACTGAGCCCCAGTTTGCGGATGTATCGCCCAGGTGCTGAGCCCCAGTTTGCGGATGTAGTGCCCAATTACTGAGCCCCAGTTTGTGGATGTAGTGCCCAGGTGCTGAGCCCCAGTTTGCGGATGTAGTGCCCAGTTACTGAACCCCAGTTTGCGGATGTAGCGCCCAGGTACTGAGCCCCAGTTTACGGCTGTGGCGCCCAGGTACTAAGCCCCAGTTTGCGGATGTAGTGCCCAGGTACTGAGCCCCAGTTTGCGGCTGTAGTGCCCAGGTACTGAGCCCCAGTTTGCGGATGTAGTGCCCAGGTACTGAGCCCCAGTTTGCGGCTGTAGCGCCCAGGTACTGAGCCCCAGTTTGTGGATGTAGTGCCCAATTACTGAGCCCCAGTTTGCGGCTGTAGTGCCCAGGTACTGAGCCCCAGTTTGCGGATGTAGTGCCCAGGTACTGAGCCCCAGTTTGTGGATGTAGTGCCCAATTACTGAACCCCAGTTTGCGGATGTAGCGCCCAGGTACTGAGCCCCAGTTTGCTGATCTAGTGCCCAGGTACTGAATCCCAGTTTCCGGATGTAGTGCCCTGGTACTGAGCCCCAGTTTGCGGATGTAGTGCCCAGGTACTGAGCCCCAGTTTGCGGCTGTAACGCCCAGGTACTGAGCCCCAGTTTGTGGATGTAGTGCCCAATTACTGAGCCCCAGTGTGCGGCTGTAGTGCCCAGGTACTGAGCCCCAGTTTGCGGATGTCGTGCCCAGGTACTGAGCCCCAGTTTGCGGCTGTAGTGCCCAGGAACTGAGCCCCAGTTTGTGGATGTAGTGCCCAATTACTGAGCCCCAGTTTGCGGATGTAGCCCCCAGTTACTGAGCTCCAGTTTTCGGATGTAGCGCCCAGGTACTGAGCCCCAGTTTTCGGATGTAGTACCCAGGTACTGAGCCCCAGTATGTGGCTGTAGTGCCCAGGTACCGAGCTCCAGTTTTCGGATGTAGTGCCCAGGTACTAAGCCCCGGTATGTGGATGTAGCGCCCAGGTACTGAGCCCCAGTTTGTGGATGTAGTGTCCAGGTACTGAACCCCAGTATGTGGATGTAGTGTCCAGGTACTGAGCCCCAGTTTGCGGATGTATCGCCCAGGTGCTGAGCCCCAGTTTGCGGATGTAGTGCCCAATTACTGAGCCCCAGTTTGTGGATGTAGTGCCCAGGTGCTGAGCCCCAGTTTGCGGATGTAGTGCCCAGTTACTGAACCCCAGTTTGCGGATGTAGCGCCCAGGTACTGAGCCCCAGTTTGCGACTGTAGCGCCCCGGTTATGAGCTCCAGTTTGCGGATGTAGCGCCCAAGTACTGAGCCCCAGTTTGCGAATATAGTGCCCAGGTACTGAGCCCCAGTATGTGGATGTAGTGCCCAGGTACTGAGCCCCAGTTTGCGGATGTAGTGCCCAGGTACTGAGTCCCAGTTTGCGGATGTAGTGCCCAGATATTGAACCCCAGTTTGCGGATGTAGCGCCCAGGTACTGAGCCCCAGTTTGTGGAAGTAGTGCCCAAGTACTGAGCCCCAGTTTGCGGATGTAGTGCCCAGGTACTGAGCCCCAGTATGTGGATGTAGTGTCCAGGTACTGAACCCCAGTATGTGGATGTAGTGTCCAGGTACTGAGCCCCAGTTTGCGGATGTATCGCCCAGGTGCTGAGCCCCAGTTTGCGGATGTAGTGCCCAATTACTGAGCCCCAGTTTGTGGATGTAGTGCCCAGGTGCTGAGCCCCAGTTTGCGGATGTAGTGCCCAGTTACTGAACCCCAGTTTGCGGATGTAGCGCCCAGGTACTGAGCCCCAGTTTACGGCTGTGGCGCCCAGGTACTAAGCCCCAGTTGCGGATGTAGTGCCCAGGTACTGAGCCCCAGTTTGCGGCTGTAGTGCCCAGGTACTGAGCCCCAGTTTGCGGATGTAGTGCCCAGGTACTGAGCCCCAGTTTGCGGCTGTAGCGCCCAGGTACTGAGCCCCAGTTTGTGGATGTAGTGCCCAATTACTGAGCCCCAGTTTGCGGCTGTAGTGCCCAGGTACTGAGCCCCAGTTTGCGGATGTAGTGCCCAGGTACTGAGCCCCAGTTTGTGGATGTAGTGCCCAATTACTGAACCCCAGTTTGCGGATGTAGCGCCCAGGTACTGAGCCCCAGTTTGCTGATCTAGTGCCCAGGTACTGAATCCCAGTTTCCGGATGTAGTGCCCTGGTACTGAGCCCCAGTTTGCGGATGTAGTGCCCAGGTACTGAGCCCCAGTTTGCGGCTGTAACGCCCAGGTACTGAGCCCCAGTTTGTGGATGTAGTGCCCAATTACTGAGCCCCAGTGTGCGGCTGTAGTGCCCAGGTACTGAGCCCCAGTTTGCGGATGTCGTGCCCAGGTACTGAGCCCCAGTTTGCGGCTGTAGTGCCCAGGAACTGAGCCCCAGTTTGTGGATGTAGTGCCCAATTACTGAGCCCCAGTTTGCGGATGTAGCCCCCAGTTACTGAGCTCCAGTTTTCGGATGTAGCGTCCAGGTACTGAGCCCCAGTTTTCGGATGTAGTACCCAGGTACTGAGCCCCAGTATGTGGCTGTAGTGCCCAGGTACCGAGCTCCAGTTTTCGGATGTAGTGCCCAGGTACTAAGCCCCGGTATGTGGATGTAGCACCCAGGTACTGAGCCCCAGTTTGTGGATGTAGTGTCCAGGTACTGAACCCCAGTATGTGGATGTAGTGTCCAGGTACTGAGCCCCAGTTTGCGGATGTATCGCCCAGGTGCTGAGCCCCAGTTTGCGGATGTAGTGCCCAATTACTGAGCCCCAGTTTGTGGATGTAGTGCCCAGGTGCTGAGCCCCAGTTTGCGGATGTAGTGCCCAGTTACTGAACCCCAGTTTGCGGATGTAGCGCCCAGGTACTGAGCCCCAGTTTACGGCTGTGGCGCCCAGGTACTAAGCCCCAGTTTGCGGATGTAGTGCCCAGGTACTGAGCCCCAGTTTGCGGCTGTAGTGCCCAGGTACTGAGCCCCAGTTTGCGGATGTAGTGCCCAGGTACTGAGCCCCAGTTTGCGGCTGTAGCGCCCAGGTACTGAGCCCCAGTTTGTGGATGTAGTGCCCAATTACTGAGCCCCAGTTTGCGGCTTTAGTGCCCAGGTGCTGAGCCCCAGTTTGCGGATGTAGTGCCCAGGTACTGAGCCCCAGTTTGTGGATGTAGTGCCCAATTACTGAACCCCAGTTTGCGGATGTAGCGCCCAGGTACTGAGCCCCAGTTTGCTGATGTAGTGCCCAGGTACTGAATCCCAGTTTCCGGATGTAGTGCCCAGGTACTGAGCCCCAGTTTTCGGATGTAGTGCCCAGGTACTGAGCCCCAATTTGTGGATGTAGTGCCCAGGTACTGAACCCCAATTTGCGGACATAGCGCCCAGGTACTGAGCCCCAGTTTGCGGATGTGGCGCCCAGGTACAGAACCCCAGTTAGCGGATGTAGTGCCCAGGTACTGAGCTCCAGTTTGTGGATGTAGTGCCCAGATATTGAACCCCAGTTTGCGGATGTAGCGCCCAGGTACTGAGCCCCAGTTTGTGGAAGTAGTGCCCAGGTACTGAGCCCCAGTTTGCGGATGTAGTGCCCAGGTACTGAGCCCCAGTTTGCAGATGTAGTGCCCAGATATTGAACCCCAGTTTGCGGATGTAGTGCCTAGGTACTGAGCCTCAGTTTGCGGATGTAGTGCCCAGGTACTGAGCCCCAGTTTGCGGTTGGAGTGCCCAGTTACTGAACCCAAGTTTGCGGATGTAGTGCCCAGGTACTGAACCCCAGTTTGCGGTTGGAGTGCCCAGTTACTGAACCCAAGTTTGCGGATGTAGTGCCCAGGTACTGAACCCCAGTTTGCGGATGTAGTGCCCAGGTACTGAACCCCAGTTTGCGGATGTAGTGCCCAGGTACTGAGCCCCAATTTGTGGATGTAGTGCCCAGGTACTGAACCCCAATTTGCGGACATAGCGCCCAGGTACTGAGCCCCAGTTTGCGGATGTGGCGCCCAGGTACAGAACCCCAGTTAGCGGATGTAGTGCCCAGGTACTGAGCTCCAGTTTGTGGATGTAGTGCCCAGTTACTGAACCCAAGTTTGCGGATGTAGTGCCCAGGTACTGAGCCCCAGTTTGCGACTGTAGCGCCCCAGTTATGAGCTCCAGTTTGCGGATGTAGCGCCCAAGTACTGAGCCCCAGTTTGCGAATATAGTGCCCAGGTACTGAGCCCCAGTATGTGGATGTAGTGCCCAGGTACTGAGCCCCAGTTTGCGGATGTAGTGCCCAGGTACTGAGTCCCAGTTTGCGGATGTAGTGCCCAGATATTGAACCCCAGTTTGCGGATGTAGCGCCCTGGTACTGAGCCCGAGTTTGTGGAAGTAGTGCCCAAGTACTGAGCCCCAGTTTGCGGATGTAGTGCCCAGGTACTGAGCCCCAGTATGTGGATTTAGTGTCCAGGTACTGAACCCCAGTATGTGGATGTAGTGTCCAGGTACTGAGCCCCAGTTTGCGGATGTATCGCCCAGGTGCTGAGCCCCAGTTTGCGGATGTAGTGCCCAATTACTGAGCCCCAGTTTGTGGATGTAGTGCCCAGGTGCTGAGCCCCAGTTTGCGGATGTAGTGCCCAGTTACTGAACCCCAGTTTGCGGATGTAGCGCCCAGGTACTGAGCCACAGTTTACGGCTGTGGCGCCCAGGTACTAAGCCCCAGTTTGCGGATGTAGTGCCCAGGTACTGAGCCCCAGTTTGCAACTATAGTGCCCAGGTACTGAGCCCCAGTTTGCGGATGTAGTGCCCAGGTACTGAGCCCCAGTTTGCGGCTGTAGCGCCCAGGTACTGAGCCCCAGTTTGTGGATGTAGTGCCCAATTACTGAGCCCCAGTTTGCGGCTGTAGTGCCCAGGTACTGAGCCCCAGTTTGCGGATGTAGTGCCCAGGTACTGAGCCCCAGTTTGTGGATGTAGTGCCCAATTACTGAACCCCAGTTTGCGGATGTAGCGCCCAGGTACTGAGCCCCAGTTTGCTGATGTAGTGCCCAGGTACTGAATCCCAGTTTCCGGATGTAGTGCCCTGGTACTGAGCCCCAGTTTGCGGATGTAGTGCCCAGGTACTGAGCCCCAGTTTGCGGCTGTAACGCCCAGGTACTGAGCCCCAGTTTGTGGATGTAGTGCCCAATTACTGAGCCCCAGTGTGCGGCTGTAGTGCCCAGGTACTGAGCCCCAGTTTGCGGATGTCGTGCCCAGGTACTGAGCCCCAGTTTGCGGCTGTAGCGCCCAGGTACTGAGCCCCAGTTTGTGGATGTAGTGCCCAATTACTGAGCCCCAGTTTGCGGATGTAGCCCCCAGTTACTGAGCTCCAGTTTTCGGATGTAGCGCCCAGGTACTGAGCCCCAGTTTTCGGATGTAGTACCCAGGTACAGAGCCCCAGTATGTGGCTGTAGTGCCCAGGTACCGAGCTCCAGTTTTCGGATGTAGTGCCCAGGTACTAAGCCCCGGTATGTGGATGTAGCGCCCAGGTACTGAGCCCCAGTTTGTGGATGTAGTGTCCAGGTACTGAACCCCAGTATGTGGATGTAGCGCCCAGGTACTGAGCCCCAGTTTGTGGATGTAGTGTCCAGGTACTGAACCCCAGTATGTGGATGTAGTGTCCAGGTACTGAGCCCCAGTTTGCGGATGTATCGCCCAGGTGCTGAGCCCCAGTTTGCGGATGTAGTGCCCAATTACTGAGCCCCAGTTTGTGGATGTAGTGCCCAGGTGCTGAGCCCCAGTTTGCGGATGTAGTGCCCAGTTACTGAACCCCAGTTTGCGGATGTAGCGCCCAGGTACTGAGCCCCAGTTTACGGCTGTGGCGCCCAGGTACTAAGCCCCAGTTTGCGGATGTAGTGCCCAGGTACTGAGCCCCAGTTTGCGGCTGTAGTGCCCAGGTACTGAGCCCCAGTTTGCGGATGTAGTGCCCAGGTACTGAGCCCCAGTTTGCGGCTGTAGCGCCCAGGTACTGAGCCCCAGTTGGTGGATGTAGTGCCCAATTACTGAGCCCCAGTTTGCGGCTTTAGTGCCCAGGTACTGAGCCCCAGTTTGCGGATGTAGTGCCCAGGTACTGAGCCCCAGTTTGTGGATGTAGTGCCCAATTACTGAACCCCAGTTTGCGGATGTAGCGCCCAGGTACTGAGCCCCAGTTTGCTGATGTAGTGCCCAGGTACTGAATCCCAGTTTCCGGATGTAGTGCCCTGGTACTGAGCCCCAGTTTGCGGATGTAGTGCCCAGGTACTGAGCCCCAGTTTGCGGCTGTAGCGCCCAGGTACTGAGCCCCAGTTTGTGGATGTAGTGCCCAATTACTGAGCCCCAGTTTGCGGCTGTAGTGCCCAGGTACTGAGCCCCAGTTTGTGGATGTAGTGCCCAATTACTGAACCCCAGTTTGCGGATGTAGCGCCCAGGTACTGAGCCCCAGTTTGCTGATGTAGTGCCCAGGTACTGAATCCCAGTTTCCGGATGTAGTGCCCAGGTACTGAGCCCCAGTTTTCGGATGTAGTGCCCAGGTACTGAGCCCCAATTTGTGGATGTAGTGCCCAGGTACTGAACCCCAATTTGCGGACATAGCGCCCAGGTACTGAGCCCCAGTTTGCGGATGTGGCGCCCAGGTACAGAACCCCAGTTAGCGGATGTAGTGCCCAGGTACTGAGCTCCAGTTTGTGGATGTAGTGCCCAGATATTGAACCCCAGTTTGCGGATGTAGCGCCCAGGTACTGAGCCCCAGTTTGTGGAAGTAGTGCCCAGGTACTGAGCCCCAGTTTGCGGATGTAGTGCCCAGGTACTGAGCCCCAGTTTGCAGATGTAGTGCCCAGATATTGAACCCCAGTTTGCGGATGTAGTGCCCAGGTACTGAGCCTCAGTTTGCGGATGTAGTGCCCAGGTACTGAGCCCCAGTTTGCGGTTGGAGTGCCCAGTTACTGAACCCAAGTTTGCAGATGTAGTGCCCAGGTACTGAACCCCAGTTTGCGGTTGGAGTGCCCAGTTACTGAACCCAAGTTTGCGGATGTAGTGCCCAGGTACTGAACCCCAGTTTGCGGATGTAGTGCCCAGGTACTGAACCCCAGTTTGCGGATGTAGTGCCCAGGTACTGAACCCCAGTTTGCGGATGTAGTGCTCAGGTACTGAACCCCAGTTTGCGGATGTAGTGCCCAGGTACTGAACCCCAGTTTGCGGATGAAGTGCCCAGGTACTGAACCCCAGTTTGTGGATGTAGTGCCCAGGTACTGAGCTCCAGTTTGCGGATGTAGTGCCCAGGTACTGAGCCCCAGTTTACGGATGTAGTGCCCAGGTACTGAGCCCCAGTTTGCGGATGTAGTTCAGAGGTACTGAACCCCAGTTTTTGTATGTAGCGCCCAGGTACTGAGCTCCAGTTTGCGGATGTAGCCCCCAGTTACTGAGCTCCAGTTTTCGGATGTAGTGCCCAGGTACCGGGCTCCAGTTTTCGGATGTAGTGCCCAGGTACTGAGCCCCGGTATGTGGATGTAGCGCCCAGGTACTCAGCCCCAGTTTGTGGATGTAGTGTCCAGGTACTGAACCCCAGTGTGTGGATGTAGCGCCCAGGTACTGAGCCCCAGTTTGTGGATGTAGTGTCCAGGTACTGAACCCCAGTATGTGGATGTAGTGTCCAGGTACTGAGCCCCAGTTTGCGGATGTATCGCCCAGGTGCTGAGCCCCAGTTTGCGGATGTAGTGCCCAATTTCTGAGCCCCAGTTTGTGGATGTAGTGCCCAGGTGCTGAGCCCCAGTTTGCGGATGTAGCGCCCAGGTACTGAGCCCCAGTTTGCGGATGTAGTGCCCAGTTACTGAACCCCAGTTTGCGGATGTAGCGCCCAGGTACTGAGCCCCAGTTTACGGCTGTGGCGCCCAGGTACTAAGCCCCAGTTTGCGGATGTAGTGCCCAGGTACTGAGCCCCAGTTTGCGGCTGTAGTGCCCAGGTACTGAGCCCCAGTTTGCGGATGTAGTGCCCAGGTACTGAGCCCCAGTTTGCGGCTGTAGCGCCCAGGTACTGAGCCCCAGTTTGTGGATGTAGTGCCCAATTACTGAGCCCCAGTTTGCGGCTGTAGTGCCCAGGTACTGAGCCCCAGTTTGCGGCTGTAGCGCCCAGGTACTGAGCCCCAGTTTGTGGATGTAGTGCCCAATTACTGAGCCCCAGTTTGCGGATGTAGTGCCCAGGTACTGAGCCCCAGTTTGTGGATGTAGTGCCCAATTACTGAACCCCAGTTTGCGGATGTAGCGCCCAGGTACTGAGCCCCAGTTTGCTGATGTAGTGCCCAGGTACTGAATCCCAGTTTCCGGATGTAGTGCCCTGGTACTGAGCCCCAGTTTGCGGATGTAGTGCCCAGGTACTGAGCCCCAGTTTGCGGCTGTAGCGCCCTCGTACTGAGCCCCAGTTTGTGGATGTAGTGCCCAATTACTGAGCCCCAGTTTGCGGCTGTAGTGCCCAGGTACTGAGCCCCAGTTTGCGGATGTAGTGCCCAGGTACTGAGCCCCAGTTTGTGGATGTAGTGCCCAATTACTGAACCCCAGTTTGCGGTTGTAGCGCCCAGGTACTGAGCCCCAGTTTGCTGATGTAGTGCCCAGGTACTTAATCCCAGTTTCCGGATGTAGTGCCCTGGTACTGAGCCCCAGTTTGCGGATGTAGTGCCCAGGTACTGAGCCCCAATTTGTGGATGTAGTGCCCAGGTACTGAACCCCAATTTGCGGACATAGCGCCCAGGTACTGAGCCCCAGTTTGCGGATGTGGCGCCCAGGTACAGAACCCCAGTTAGCGGATGTAGTGCCCGGGTACTGAGCTCCAGTTTGTGGATGTAGTGCCCAGTTACTGAACCCCAGTTTGCGGATGTAGTGCCCAGGTACTGAGCCCCAGTTTGCGACTGTAGCGCCCCGGTTATGAGCTCCATTTTGCGGATGTAGCGCCCAGGTACTGAGCCCCAGTTTGCGGATATAGTGCCCAGGTACTGAGCCCCAGTATGTGGATGTAGTGCCCAGGTACTGAGCCCCAGTTTGCGGATGTAGTGCCCAGGTACTGAGTCCCAGTTTGCGGATGTAGTGCCCAGATATTGAACCCCAGTTTGCGGATGTAGCGCCCAGGTACTGAGCCCCAGTTTGTGGAAGTAGTGCCCAGGTACTGAGCCCCAGTTTGCGGATGTAGTGCCCAGGTACTGAGCCCCATTTTGCGGATGTAGCGCCCAGGTACTGAGCCCCAGTTTGCGGATGTAGTGCCCAGGTACTGAGCCCCAGTTTGCGGTTGGAGTGCCCAGTTACTGAACCCAAGTTTGCGGATGTAGTGCCCAGGTACTGAACCCCAGTTTGCGGATGTAGTGCCCAGGTACTGAACCCCAGTTTGCGGATGTAGTGCCCAGGTACTGAACCCCAGTTTGCGGATGTAGTGCCCAGGTACTGAACCCCAGTTTGCGGATGTAGTGCCCAGGTACTGAACCCCAGTTTGCGGATGAAGTGCCCAGGTACTGAGCCCCAGTTTGCGGATGTAGTGCCCAGGTACTGAGCCCCAGTTTGCGGATGTAGTTCCCAGGTACTGAACCCCAGTTTGCGGATGTAGCGCCCAGGTACTGAGCCCCAGTTTGCTGATGTAGTGCCCAGGTACTGAATCCCAGTTTCCGGATGTAGTGCCCTGGTACTGAGCCCCAGTTTGCGGATGTAGTGCCCAGGTACTGAGCCCCAATTTGTGGATGTAGTGCCCAGGTACTGAACCCCAATTTGCGGACATAGCGCCCAGGTACTGAGCCCCAGTTTGCGGATGTGGCGCCCAGGTACAGAACCCCAGTTAGCGGATGTAGTGCCCAGGTACTGAGCTCCAGTTTGTGGATGTAGTGCCCAGTTACTGAACCCCAGTTTGCGGATGTAGTGCCCAGGTACTGAGCCCCAGTTTGCGACTGTAGCGCCCCGGTTATGAGCTCCAGTTTGCGGATGTAGCGCCCAGGTACTGAGCCCCAGTTTGCGGATGTAGTGCCCAGGTACTGAGTCCCAGTTTGCGGATGTAGTTCCCAGATATTGAACCCCAGTTTGCGGATGTAGCGCCCAGGTACTGAGCCCCAGTTTGTGGAAGTAGTGCCCAGGTACTGAGCCCCAGTTTGCGGATGTAGTGCCCAGGTACTGAGCCCCAGTTTGCGGATGTAGTGCCCAGATATTGAACCCCAGTTTGCGGATGTAGTGCCCAGGTACTGAGCCCCAGTTTGCGGATGTAGTGCCCAGGTACTGAGCCCCATTTTGCGGATGTAGCGCCCAGGTACTGAGCCCCAGTTTGCGGATGTAGTGCCCAGGTACTGAGCCCCAGTTTGCGGTTGGAGTGCCCAGTTACTGAACCCAAGTTTGCGGATGTAGTGCCCAGGTACTGAACCCCAGTTTGCGGATGTAGTGCCCAGGTACTGAACCCCAGTTTGCGGATGTAGTGCCCAGGTACTGAACCCCAGTTTGCGGATGTAGTGCCCAGGTACTGAACCCCAGTTTGCGGATGTAGTGCCCAGGTACTGAACCCCAGTTTGCGGATGAAGTGCCCAGGTACTGAACCCCAGTTTGTGGATGTAGTGCCCAGGTACTGAGCTCCAGTTTGCGGATGTAGTGCCCAGGTACTGAGCCCCAGTTTACGGATGTAGTGCCCAGGTACTGAGCCCCAGTTTGCGGATGTAGTTCCCAGGTACTGAACCCCAGTTTTTGGATGTAGCGCCCAGGTACTGAGCTCCAGTTTGCGGATGTAGCCCCCAGTTACTGAGCTCCAGTTTTCGGATGTAGCGCCCAGGTACTGAGCCCCAGTTTTCGGATGTAGTGCCCAGGTACTGAGCCCCAGTATGTGGCTGTAGTGCCCAGGTACCGAGCTCCAGTTTTCGGATGTAGTGCCCAGGTACTGAGCCCCGGTATGTGGCTGTAGTGCCCAGGTACTGAGCTCCAGTTTTCGGATGTAGCGCCCAGGTACTGAGCCCCAGTACGTGGATGTAGTGCCCAGGCACTGAGCTACACTTTGCGGATGTAGCACCCAGGTACTGAGCTCCACTTTGCAGATGTAGCACCCAGGTACTGAGCTCCACTTTGCGGATGTAGCGCCCAGGTACTGAGCTCCACTTTGCGGATGTAGTGCCCAGGTACTGAACCCCACTTTGCGGATGTGGCGCCCCAGGACTACAGGTGATGCAGCAGAGTGGGCAGTATTATTTATCCCGTGTAAACTGTTGACAGCCAGTGACAGGCAGAGGCTCGGAGGGCGGCCGGGGGTTCCCTGCCCATTCGCAGTGAGTGGATGCGCTCTCCGGGCTGTGCACTCTGACGCATGGAGGAGCCTCCCCTGTGGCGCAGCGTCCAATCAGAGCGGGCGACATGTGCGCAGGAAGCCGGAGTGTCAGCGCCGCACTAATTACCCGCAGCAACTAACAGATCGTCCGCACAAGTTGTGGAGAGTCCGGCACTTCCATGGGTCGCCTGGCACTGGGCACTGGAGGACGGTGACCGCACTGCCCACTAATCACTGCCCGCACTGTGGCCCCGCTCCCGGGCACCATGTTCCAGCCCGCTCCAAAGAGGTGCTTTACCATCGAATCTCTGGTGGCCAAGGACAGTCCCCACCCGGCCTCCCGCTCCGAGGACCCTATCAGACCCGCTGCCCTCAGTTATGCCAACTCTAGCCCCATGAACCCCTTCCTCAATGGCTTCCACTCCACGGGCAGGGGCGTCTACTCCAACCCGGACTTAGTGTTTGCAGAGACTGTTTCTCACCCGTCGAACCCGGCGTTACCCGTGCACTCTGTGCCCCCACCTCATGCATTGGCAGCGCACCCACTGCCAACCTCCCACTCCCCACACCCGCTCTTCTCTTCTCAACAAAGGGATCCCTCCACCTTCTACCCCTGGCTCATCCACCGCTACAGATATCTGGGGCACCGGTTCCAAGGTAAGTCCGGCATCCGCTCCGATGACAGCCGCTCCCCGCTCTGCCCGAACTTCATGAAAGTGCTGTGTAGCCCGGAAAGTTTCCCGTCGGCTCCGGTCTCTGCTGCTCCCAAGCTCCGCTCTGATTTGGGGGAGTTTTGCAGGATTTTGGGGTCTTTTCTTTCGGAGGCTTCACTAAGATAAAGATCCGGAGCTGTCAGCAACGAAAAGAAACGAAATCTCAAGGATCCGGGGAGACCGAGAGCAGCACCGGGGATGGGGTGCGACTATCCCAGCATTTATCCGTAGATGGAGAGCAGGGGACATCACGTTCTTCTACATTCGGCTCTTGGTTCGGCTCTTGCGCGGTTTTTCTATTTGTATTTCTAGATTGAGTTTCGGGTTTACTGTATGTAATCTATACGTGCTGAGTAATATATGTGTGCGATTGTATATGCCTGTGAGTGTATTTAAAATATATTAACCTGTATATAATATGTGACTGTATATAATATATACGGGACTGTATAATATGTATGACTGTATATAATATATGTGACTCTTTAAAATATATATGTGAATGTGTGATATGTAAAATCCAAAAGAGAGACAAGGCAGCACATCCGAAAGAAAGGGAACTTTATTCACCCATACGTGCGACGTTTCAGCTCAACAGAGACTTTCTCAAACATTTTGTGCTCTTCGTATTGTGTGATATGTGGCTGTATATACTATATGTGTGAGTATATAATATATATGTGTGGCTGTATATTATATATATATGTGTGGCTGTATATGATATATATGTGTGTCTCTATATAATATGTGTGACTATATATTTATATATATGTATATATAAATATATATTGTGTGACTGTATATTATTTATATATATATATACGTGTGTGTGTGTGTGTGTGTGTGTGTGTGTGTGTGACTGTATATAATATATATGTGCGACTATATATATCTCTGTATATGATATATATATATATATATGTGACTGTATATGATATATGTGTGTGAGTAGATAATATATAATGTGGGCTGTATATGATATGTTTTAGTGTATAATATATATGTGTGACTGTATATGATATGTGTGGCTGTATATAATATATTTGTGGGGCTGTAATATAATGTGGGGCTGTATATGATATATGTGTGAGTATATAATATATTTGTGTGGTTGTAATATAATGTGGGGCTGTATATGATATGTGTGGCTGTATATAATTTGGGGCTGTATATAATATGTGTGACTGTATATAATATGTGTGGTTGTATATAATGTGGAGCTATATATGATATATGTGTGAGTATATAATATATATGTGTGACTGTATAGTGATTATTTGGGGAGCTGCGCTGGATTCGGTACTGTGCGGTGTGCGGTAGTCGCACATTTGCTGGTCTCTGGTGTGTACTCGGTGCTGTGTATACTGTAGAGTTCCATGGAAGTAAGTGAGGCCGATGTGATGATGATATTCGACTGCGGTATATATATATATATATATCCTGAATACCGCGGCCCCGCGCTGATTCTCTTCACTGCCCGGGATCAGAGAATGTCACAGCCGAGTCCAAGATGATCCAGCACTGAGTTTATATCTTTGTATTTATTATCATTTGTGTGCTGTGTATTTTATATCGCTGAGAAGATTATATATTGAGTCTTTATATCACTGTGAGGATATTATATTCTGAGTACATTATATACTGGTTGTTTATATCGATGTGAGAAGATTATATATTGAGTGTTTATATCACTGTGAGGATATTATATTCTGAGTACATTATATACTGGTTGTTTATATCGCTGTGAGAATATTATATATTGAGTGTTACAAAAAGACAAGAGCATGGAAGCGGCACTCGCGAAAAAAAGTGAAGTTTATTCACCCAACAAATGCAATAAATAATGAATAAACGTCACTTTTTTCCGGTGAGTGCCGCTTCTCTTGTCTTTTTGTTATACATCGTATGGGGAGAAGTCACTCCTATCATTTGAAGCTTCGCACCGACCACTTATTTGGTAATTTGCACTTGTGCTGCTCCGACCTGCCTTACTATTTTATATATTGAGTGTTTATATCGCTGTGAGGATATTATATTCAGTGAATACATTATATACTGGTTGTTTATATCGCTGTGAGAATATTATATATTGAGTGTTTATATCACTGTGAGGATATTCTATTCAGTGAGTAAATTATATACTGGTTGTTTATATCGCTGATTTTATGTATTGAGTGTTTATATCGCTGTGAGGATATTATATTCTGAGTACATTATATACTGGTTGTTTATATCGCTGTGAGGATATTATATATTGAGTGTTTATATCGCTGTGAGGATATTATATTCAGTGAATACATTATATACTGGTTGTTTATATCGCTGAGAATATTATATATTGAGTGTTTATATCACTGTGAGGATATTATATTCAGTGAATACATTATATACTGGTTGTTTATATCGCTGAGAATATTATATATTGAGTGTTTATATCACTGTGAGGATATTATATTCAGTGAATACATTATATACTGGTTGTTTATATCGATGTGAGAATATTATATATTGAGTGTTTATATCACTGTGACTATATTTTGTACCGGTTGATTATGTCACTGTGGTTATACATTATTATTATATACTGGATATTTATCCTATTGTGAGAATATTATATACTGGGTGTTTGTATCTCTGTGATTATATTGTATGCTGGTTATTAATGTCGCTCTGATTACTTATTAAACTGGATGTTTATATCCTGTGAGTATATTGTACTCTGTGAGTATATTATGTACGGGTGTTTATGTCATGTGAGTATATTATATACGGGTGTTTGTCATGTGAGTATATTATATGATGTGAGTATTTTATATGCGGGTGATTATATAATGTACTCACATATATAATATATACATATATCATATTATGTGATTATATTATATACGGGTGATTATTTCTTGTGAGTATATTGTATCCTGTGATTATATTATATACGGTTGTTTATATCCTGTGCGTATATTATATACTGGTGTTTATATCGCTATGAGTATATTGTATTATGTGTATATTATATACGGGTGTTTATATTCTGTGAGTATATCATATATGGGTGTTTATATCGCTGTAAGAATATCATATTCTGTGATTATATTATATACGGGTATTTCTATCCTGTGAGTATATTATATTGAGTAAGCATATTATATACTTGGTGCTTGTACCGCAGTATGTATATAATACACCGGGTGATTATATTGTTGTGGGCACATACATTGCCTGTAGTGTGCGGGGTAATTACATGGGGTATATTACATGTAGGGTGGCGCATTCCTTTCTTTCTATGGGGTGCAGTGTATACATGGTATGTTTTACACATACTTATTTAATGTCGTGTTGTACAGTTTACACTCGATCTACTTATAATTATGTATCTATATATACGTGTCGTATATACAGGTCTTGCTTTGTCGATATATATTGCATACTATATTTGAAGTAAATACACGGGCGTTTCTCTGTCTATATTGTAGTATATGGTGCCGTCTCTATATACTGTAGTTTATACGTGTAGTATATGGTGCAGTGTCCCTATAGATTGTAGTATATGGTGCAGTGTCTATATACTGTAGTTTATACGTGTAGTATATGGTGCAGTGTCTATATACTGTAGTATATTGTGCAGTGTCTATATACTGTAGTTTATACGTGTAGTATATGGTGCAGTGTCCCTATATATTGTAGTTTATACGTGTACTATATGGTGCATTTCCCCTATATATTGTAGTTTATACGTGTGGTATACGGTGCAGTGTCTCTGTATATTGTAGTTTATACGTGTGGTATACGGGGCAGTGTCTCTGTATAGTGTAGTTTATACGTGTGGCATACGGTGCAGTGTCCCTATAGATTGTAGTTTATACGTGTAGTATATGGTGCAGTGTCTTATACTGTAGTTTATCGTTGTAGCATACAGTGCTCTCTATATACATTGTAGTTTATACGTGTAGTATATGGTGCATTTCCCCTATATATTGTAGTTTATACGTGTGGTATACGGTGCAGTGTCTCTGTATATTGTAGTTTATACGTGTGGTATACGGTGCAGTGTCTCTGTATATTGTAGTTTATACGTGTGGTATACGGTTCAGTGTCTCTGTATATTGTAGTTTATACGTGTGGCATACGGTGCAGTGTCCCTATAGATTGTAGTTTATACGTGTAGTATATGGTGCAGTGTCTTATACTGTAGTTTATCGTTGTAGCATACAGTGCTCTATATGCATTGCAGTTTACACTTGTAGTATTGAGTGTTCTCTTTCACTCTTTCTCTTCCTTTCTCTCTCTCTCTCTCTTATATATATTTGAAGTTTTTATGCGAGTTGTATATAGTGGTGTGCGTCTATGTGTATGTATATTAGTTTACACGTGTAGTATATAGTGCAGTGTGTATATAATTTACAGCGCAGCGCAGATCAGGTGTGTTTGTATACACGTTACTTAATAATTTGTAGTATATAGTACTATCTCTATATATAAATTGCACTAGTAGTGCTATATATATATATATATATATATATATGTGTGTGTGTGTTTATATATATATATTCGTGTATACTTTAAGCATATAGTGCAGCGTAGATAAATAGTAGTGTATATTTATAATACGGCACTGTCTATATACTATACTTTATACTTGTAGTATATAGTGTAGTGTCTCTATGTACTGTAGTGTACATTGTAGTTTATACATGTAGTGCGAAGTACAGTGTCTCTATATTGTAGTTTATACAGTACTTAGTTCACTGTTTATATACTGTAGTGTATATATGTAGTATACAGTGTAGTGTCGCTATATATAGTGCAGTGTTTCCATATACTATACATTATACTTGTAGCGCAGTGTCATTACATATAGTAGTTTATGGGGGTAGTATATAGCCCAGTTTCTCTATTTACAGTTGATTATGCCGGTGGTATGTAGCGCAGTTTCTCTACATACAGTAGATTATGGGGGTTGTATATAGTGGTGTCTACATACAGTAGTTTATGGGGGGTGGTATATAGCGCAGTGTCTCTACATACAGCAGTTTATGCGGGTGGTATATAGTGCAGTGTCTCTACATACAGTAGATTATGAGGGTAGTATATAGCGCAGTGTCTCTACATACAGTAGATTATGCGGGTCGTATATGGTGCAGTGTCTCTACATACAGTAGATTATGAGGGTAGTATATAGAGCAGTTTCTCTACATACAGTAGATTATGGGGGTGGTATATAGCGCAGTGTCTCTACATACAGTAGTTTATGCGGGTGGTATATAGTGCAGTGTCTCTACATACAGTAGATTATGAGGGTAGTATATAGCGCAGTGTCTCTACATACAGTAGATTATGCGGGTCGTATATGGTGCAGTGTCTCTACATACAGTAGATTATGAGGGTAGTATATAGAGCAGTTTCTCTACATACAGTAGATTATGGGGGTGGTATATAGCGCAGTGTCTCTACATACAGTAGTTTATGGGTCTAGTATATAGCGCAGTTTCTCTATTTACAGTAGATTATGGGGGTAGTATATAGTGCGGTTTTACTATATACAGTAGATTATGGGGGTGGTATATAGCGAAGTGTCTCTACATACAGCAGTTTATGCGGGTGGTATATAGTGCAGTGTCTCTACATACAGTAGATTATGAGGGTATTATATAGCGCAGTGTCTCTACATACAGTAGATTATGCGGGTCGTATATGGTGCAGTGTCTCTACATACAGTAGATTATGCGGGTGGTATATAGTGCAGTGTCTCTACATACAGTAGATTATGCGGGTGGTATATGGTGCAGTGTCTCTACATACAGTAGATTATGGGGGTGGTATATAGCGCAGTGTCTCTACATACAGTAGTTTATGGGGGTGGTATATAGCGCAGTGTCTCTACATACAGTAGTTTATGGGGGTGGTATATAGCGCAGTGTCTCTACATACAGTAGTTTATGGGTCTAGTATATAGCGCAGTTTCTCTATTTACAGTAGATTATGGGGGTAGTATATAGTGCTGTTTTTCTATATACAGTAGATTATGGGTGTAGTATATAGTGCAGTGTCTACATACAGTAGTTTATGGATATATGTATATACACTGTATGTTATAGCTGGTGTGTGTATATGTATATACTGTATATTAAAGGTGGTTTGTTTGTATATATGTATATACTGTATGTTATAGCTGTTGTGGATATATGTATATACTGTATGTTATAGCTGTTGTGGATATATGTATATACTTTATGTTATAGCTGTTGTGGATATATGTATATACTTTGTTATATCTGGTGTGGATATATGTATATACTGTATGTTATAGCTGGTGTGGATATATGTATATGCTGTATGTTATAGCTGGTGTGTGTATATGTATATACTGTATATTAAAGGTGGTTTGTATATATGTATATACTGTATGTTATAGCTGGTGTGGATATATGTATAGGCTCAAAAAGGTAGTAGGAGCAGCACAGTGTGAATACCAAAATCGGCTGGTGCTAGCTTCAATAAAAGGAGGGACGCACTCCTCATGAATGTACAAAAAATAGAGACCAGAAGCAGCACTCAAAAAATTATTTTGAGTGCTGCTTCTGGTCTCTATTTTTTGTATATGCTGTATGTTATAGCTGGTTTGGGTATATGTATATACTGTATGTAATAGCTGGTGTGGATATATGTATATACTGTATATTATAGCTGGTGTGGATATACGTATATGCTGTATGTTATAGCTGGTCTGTGTATATGTATATACTGTATGTTATAGCTGGTGTGGGTATTTGTATATACGATATATTATAGCTGGTGTGGATTTATGTATATATTGTATGTTATAGCTGGTCTGTGTATATACTGTATGTTATAGCTGGTGTGTGTATGTGTATACTGTATGTTATAGCTGGTGTGGGTATATGTATATACTGTATGTAATGGCTGGTGTGGGTATATGTATATACTCTGTTATAGCTGGTGTGGGTATATGTATATACTGTATATTCTAGCTAGTTTGGGTATACGTATATACTTTGTTATAGCTGGTGTGGGTATATGTATCTACTGTATATTATAGCTAGTTTGGGTATATGTATATACTGTATGTTATAGCTGATGTGGATATATGTATATACTGTGTTTTATAGCTTGTGTGTGTGTGTGTGTGTGTGTGTGTGTATATATATATATACTGTATGTTATAGCTGGTATGTGTATATACTGTATGTTATAGCTGGTGTGTGTATGTGTATACTGTATGTTATAGCTGGTGTGGGTATATGTATATACTGTATGTAATGGCTGGTGTGGGTATATGTATATACTCTATGTTATAGCTGGTGTGGGTATATGTATATACTGTATATTCTAGCTAGTTTGGGTATACGTATATACTTTGTTATAGCTGGTGTGGGTATATGTATCTACTGTATATTATAGCTAGTTTGGGTATATGTATATACTGTATGTTATAGCTGATGTGGATATATGTATATACTGTGTTTTATAGCTTGTGTGTGTGTGTGTGTGTATATATATATATATATATATATATATACTGTATGTTATAGCTGGTATGTGTATATACTGTATGTTATAGCTGGTGTATATGTATATATTGTATGTTATAGCTGGTGTATATGTATATACTGTATGTTATAGCTGGTGTATATGTATATACTGTATGTTATAGCTGGTGTGTGTGTGTGTGTGTATATACTGTATGTTATAGCTGGTATGTGTATATACTGTATGTTATTGCTGGTGTATATGTATATACTGTATGTCATAGCTGGTATGTGTATATACTGTACATTATAGCTGGTGTGTGTGTATATACTGTATGTTATAGGTGGTATATGTATATACTGTATGTTATAGCTGATGTGGATATATGTATATACTGTGTTTTATAGCTTGTGTGTGTGTGTGTGTGTGTGTGTGTGTGTGTGTGTGTATATATATATATATATATATATATACTGTATGTTATAGCTGGTATGTGTATATACTGTATGTTATAGCTGGTGTATATGTATATATTGTATGTTATAGCTGGTGTATATGTATATATTGTATGTTTATAGCTGGTGTGGATTTATGTACATATTGTATGTTATAGCTGGTGTGTGTGTGTGTGTGTGTGTGTGTGTGTGTATATACTGTATGTTATAGCTGGTATGTGTATATACTGTATGTTATAGCTGGTGTATATGTATATACTGTATGTCATAGCTGGTATATGTATATACTGTAGATTATAGCTGGTGTGTGTGTGTATATACTGTATGTTATAGCTGGTGTGTGTGTGTATACTGTATGTTATAGCTGGTGTGTGCGCGTTGGCGCAGATAGTCCGCGCATAGTCTGAATGTGTATGTATAGTATATAGTCTGCAGCGTGTGGCTGATTTTGGGGTGTCGCACTGGATTTTGCTGAGCTGCCCCCCTGCTCTCTCCACAGGTAATGACACGAGTGCGGAGAGTTTCTTATTGCACAACGCTCTGGCCCGGAAACCCAAGCGGATCCGGACCGCATTCTCCCCGTCTCAGTTGTTGCGGCTGGAGCACGCCTTCGAGAAGAACCACTATGTGGTGGGCGCAGAAAGGAAGCAACTGGCGCACAGCCTCAGCCTCACAGAGACCCAGGTACTGAAGACCCCCGAGACTGGGCACATGCAGGACTGACCCCCGAGACTAGGCACAGACAGGACTGACCTCCGAGCATGGGCACAGCCAGGACTGACCCCCGAGACTGGGCACACCCCCGAGACTGGGCACAGGCAGGACTGACCCCCGAGACTGGGCACAGGCAGGACTGACCCCCGAGACTGGGCACAGGCAGGACTGACCCCCGAGGCTGGGCACAGCCAGGACTGACCCCCGAGGCTGGGCACAGCCAGGACTGACCCCCGAGGCTGGGCACAGCCAGGACTGACCCCCGAGGCTGGGCACAGCCAGGACTGACCCCCGAGGCTGGGCACAGCCAGGACTGACCCCCGAGGCTGGGCACAGCCAGGACTGACCCCCGAGGCTGGGCACAGCCAGGACTGACCCCCGAAACTGGGCACTAGCTGGTACTGACGACCCACAGGTCTGGGCACACACACATTCTGACAAAATGTTTACTAAGAACCTCAAGTTCGTACATTTTTAAACTTTGCTGAGCCGCAATAGATTAGTGGATGTATTTGTTTATTATTATTATTACAATTATTATTATTACTATTATTATTATTAATAATAGTAATAATAATAACAACAACAACGGTATTTGTAATAAAAATAATAATACAAATAAGATAATAGTAATAATAATAATAATACAAATAAGATAATAGTAATAATAATAAGATAATAATATTATTATTATCTTTATTATTATTATTATTCTTGTTATTACTATTATTATTATTATTATTATTATTATTATTATTACTATTATTACTATTATTACTATTATTATTATTATTATTATTATTATTATTATTATTACTACTATTATTAGCGGCAGAAGGAGCAGGGGTATTGTCCGTAGTAACAATTTTCGTTTTACATATGAATGCTATTTGGTATGATAATCTACTAGATGATGATGATGATGATGACTATTAGTGACGTCCTCCTCGTCGCCCGGTTGTTCTTGGCGGCTCGGGCAGTTCGGTTCCCGCTGCTGCAGACTGTTAATCTTCATTGTCGGTGCGGGCTAATTGCTGTAATGAGTTTACTTTGCAGGTTACTCTCGTTCATTAGCAGCATTGTGTATTGTGTACGTGATAAACGAGCAGTGACATATTGTCCTCGGCACTAATCCCACTCCTCAAGATAATCATCGTTATTACAGACTACAAGTGATTATCGATATAACAGCATGAGGATCATCAGTGACCGAGGGGACAGCGGCTCCTCATTACCCGGTCAATGCTCCGCTGTCTGTTTAGCTGGTGCAGTGAATGTAGCAGAGCTGAAAAACCTCACAGGGAAGTAGCGAGATTAACAGACGTGAAATGAGTTTATAGAAGATGTAGTGAATGTAGCAGAGGTGCAGGGAGTGTATAGCAGATGTGAATGTAGCAGAGGTGCAGGGACTGTATAGAAGATGTAGTGAGTGTAACAGAGGTGCAGGGAGTGTATAGAAGATGTAGTGAGTGTAACAGAGGTGCAGGGAGTGTATAGAAGATGTAGTGAATGTAACAGAGGCGCAGGGAGTGTATAGAAGATGGAGTGAATGTAACAGAGGCGCAGGGAGTGTATAGAAGATGTAGTGAATGTAACAGAGGTGCAGGGAGTGTATAGCAGATGTGAATGTAACAGAGGTGCAGGGAGTGTATAGAAGATGTAGTGAATGTAACAGAGGTGCAGGGAGTGTATAGAAGATGGAGTGAATGTAACAGAGGCGCAGGGAGTGTATAGAAGATGTAGTGAATGTAACAGAGGTGCAGGGAGTGTATGGAAGATGTAGTGAATGTAACAGAGGTGCAGGGAGTGTATAGAAGATGGAGTGAATGTAACAGAGGCGCAGGGAGTGTATAGAAGATGTAGTGAATGTAACAGAGGTGCAGGGAGTGTATAGAAGATGTAGTGAATGTAACAGAGGTGCAGGGAGTGTATAGAAGATGTAGTGAGTGTAACAGAGGTGCAGGGAGTGTATAGAAGATGTAGTGAATGTAACAGAGGTGCAGGGAGTGTATAGAAGATGTAGTGAATGTAACAGAGGTGCAGGGAGTGTATAGAAGATGTAGTGAATGTAACAGAGGTGCAGGGAGTGTATGGAAGATGTAGTGAATGTAACAGAGGTGCAGGGAGTGTATAGAAGATGTAGTGAATGTAGCAGAGGTGCAGGGAGTGTATAGAAGATGTAGTGAGTGTAGCAGAGGTGCAGGGAGTGTATAGCAGATGTGAATGTAACAGAGGTGCAGGGAGTGTATAGAAGATGTAGTGAGTGTAACAGAGGTGCAGGGAGTGTATAGAAGATGTAGTGAATGTAGCAGAGGTGCAGGGAGTGTATAGAAGATGTAGTGAGTGTAGCAGAGGTGCAGGGAGTGTATAGAAGATGTAGTGAATGTAACAGAGGTGCAGGGAGTGTATAGAAGATGTAGTGAGTGTAACAGAGGTGCAGGGAGTGTATAGAAGATGTAGTGAGTGTAACAGAGGTGCAGGGAGTGTATAGAAGATGTAGTGAGTGTAGCAGAGGTGCAGGGAGTGTATAGATGTGAATGTAGCAGAGGTGCAGGGAGTGTATAGAAGATGTAGTGAGTGTAGTAGAGGTGCAGGGAGTGTATAGAAGATGTAGTGAATGTAACAGAGGTGCAGGGAGTGTATAGAAGATGTAGTGAGTGTAGCAGAGGTGCAGGGAGTGTATAGAAGATGTAGTGAATGTAGCAGAGGTGCAGGGACTGTATAGAAGATGTAGTGAATGTAACAGAGGTGCAGGGAGTGTATAGCAGATGTGAATGTAGCAGAGGTGCAGGGAGTGTATAGAAGATGTAGTGAATGTAACAGAGGTGCTAAGGGAGTGTATAGAAGATGTATTGAGTGTAACAGAGGTGCAGGGAGTGTATAGAAGATGTAGTGAGTGTAGCAGAGGTGCAGGGAGTGTATAGAAGATGTAGTGAATGTAACAGAGGTGCAGGGAGTGTATAGAAGATGTAGTGAATGTAACAGAGGTGCAGGGAGTGTATAGAAGATGTAGTGAATGTAGCAGAGGTGCAGGGAGTGTATAGAAGATGTAGTGAATGTAACAGAGGTGCAGGGAGTTTATAGAAGATGTAGTGAATGTAACAGAGGTGCAGGGAGTGTATAGAAGATGTAGTGAATGTAACAGAGGTGCAGGGAGTGTATGGAAGATGTAGTGAATGTAACAGAGGTGCAGGGAGTGTATAGAAGATGTAGTGAATGTAACAGAGGTGCAGGGAGTGTATAGAAGATGTAGTGAGTGTAACAGAGGTGCAGGGAGTGTATAGAAGATGTAGTGAATGTAACAGAGGTGCAGGGAGTGTATAGAAGATGTAGTGAATGTAACAGAGGTGCAGGGAGTGTATGGAAGATGTAGTGAATGTAACAGAGGTGCAGGGAGTGTATAGAAGATGTAGTGAATGTAGCAGAGGTGCAGGGAGTGTATAGAAGATGTAGTGAGTGTAGCAGAGGTGCAGGGAGTGTATGGAAGATGTAGTGAGTGTAGCAGAGGTGCAGGGAGTGTATAGAAGATGTAGTGAGTGTAGCAGAGGTGCAGGGAGTGTATAGAAGATGGAGTGAGTGTAGCAGAGGTGCAGGGAGTTTATAGAAGATGTAGTGAATGTAACAGAGGTGCAGGGAGTGTATAGAAGATGTAGTGAATGTAACAGAGGTGCAGGGAGTGTATGGAAGATGTAGTGAATGTAACAGAGGTGCAGGGAGTGTATAGAAGATGTAGTGAATGTAACAGAGGTGCAGGGAGTGTATAGAAGATGTAGTGAGTGTAACAGAGGTGCAGGGAGTGTATAGAAGATGTAGTGAATGTAACAGAGGTGCAGGGAGTGTATAGAAGATGTAGTGAATGTAACAGAGGTGCAGGGAGTGTATGGAAGATGTAGTGAATGTAACAGAGGTGCAGGGAGTGTATAGAAGATGTAGTGAATGTAGCAGAGGTGCAGGGAGTGTATAGAAGATGTAGTGAGTGTAGCAGAGGTGCAGGGAGTGTATAGAAGATGTAGTGAGTGTAGCAGAGGTGCAGGGAGTGTATAGAAGATGTAGTGAGTGTAGCAGAGGTGCAGGGAGTGTATAGAAGATGGAGTGAGTGTAGCAGAGGTGCAGGGAGTGTATAGAAGATGGAGTGAGTGTAGCAGAGGTGCAGGGAGTGTATAGAAGATGGAGTGAGTGTAGCAGAGGTGCAGGGAGTGTATAGAAGATGTAGTGAGTGTAGCAGAGGTGCAGGGATTAGGGGGGGGGAGGGTGCGGTGGATTAGGACGGAGGTTGCAGTGGATTAGGGGGGGGAGGGTGTGTAGTGGAGCTTTTGAGACAGTATAGAGAGCTTTGTAAAGCAACAGGGAGGGTGCGGTGGATTAGGGGGGAGGGTGCGGTGGATTAGGGGGGAGGGTGCGGTGGATTAGGGGGGAGGGTGCGGTGGATTAGGGGGGAGGGTGCGGTGGATTAGGGGGGAGGGTGCGGTAGATTAGGGGGGAGGGTGCGGTGGATTAGGGGGGGAGGTTGCAGTGGATATGGGGGGGAGGGTGCGGTGGATTAGGGGGGCGGGTGCGGTGGATTAGGGGGGGGAAGGTGCGGTGGATTAGGGGGGAGGTTGCGGTGGATTAGGGCGGAGGGTGCGGTGTATTAGGGGGGATGTTGCAGTGGATTAGGGGGGGGAAGGGTGCGGTGGGTTTGGGGGGGGAGGGTGCGGTGGATTAGGGCGGAGGTTGCGGTGGATTAGGGGGGGAGGGTGCGGTGGATTAGGGGGGAGGTTGCAGTGGATTAGGGGGGAGGGTGCGGTGGATTAGGGCGGAGGTTGCAGTGGATTAGGGGGGGAGGGTGCGGTGGATTAGGGGGGAGGTTGCGGTGGATTAGGGGGGAGGGTGCGGTGGATTAGGGCGGAGGTTGCAGTGGATTAGGGGGGGAGGGTGCGGTGGATTAGGGCGGAGGTTGCAGTGGATTAGGGGGGGAGGGTGCGGTGGATTAGGGGGGAGGTTGCAGTGGATTAGGGGGGAGGGTGCGGTGGATTAGGGGGGAGGGTGCGGTAGATTAGGGGGGAGGGTGCGGTGGATTAGGGGGGGAAGTTGCGGTGGATTAGGGGGAGGGTGCGGAGGATATGGGGGGGAGGGTGTGGTGGATTAGGGGGGGAGGTTGCGGTGGATATGGGGGGGAGGGTGTGGTGGATTAGGGGGGCGGGTGCGGTGGATTAGGGGGGGAAGGTGCGGTGGATTAGGGGGGAGGTTGTGGTGGATTAGGGGGGAGGGTGCGGTGGATTTAGGGGGGAGGTTGCGGTGGATTAGGGGGGAGGTTGCAGTGGATTAGGGCGGAGGGTGCGGTGGATTAGGGGGAATGTTGCGGTGGATTAGGGGGGAAGGGTGCGGTGGGTTTTGGGGGGGGAGGGTGCGGTGGATTAGGGCGGAGGTTGCGGTGGATTAGGGGGGGAGGGTGCGGTGGATTAGGGGGGAGGTTGCAGTGGATTAGGGGGGAGGGTGCAGTGGATTAGGGGGGGAGGTTGCGGTGGATATGGGGGGGAGGGTGCGGTGGATTAGGGCGGAGGTTGCAGTGGATTAGGGGGGAGGTTGCGGTGGATATGGGGGGGAGGGTGTGGTGGAATAGGGGGGCGGGTGCGGTGGATTAGGGGGGGAAGGTGCGGTGGATTAGGGGGGAGGTTGTGGTGGATTAGGGGGAGGGTGCGGTGGATTTAGGGTGGTGGTTGCGGTGGATTAGGGGGGAGGTTGCAGTGGATTAGGGCGGAGGGTGCGGTGGATTAGGGGGGATGTTGCAGTGGATTAGGGGGGGAAGGGTGCGGTGGGTTTGGGGGGGGAGGGTGCGGTGGATTAGGGCGGAGGTTGCGGTGGATTAGGGGGGGAGGGTGCGGTGGATTAGGGGGGAGGTTGCAGTGGATTAGGGGGGAGGGTGCGGTGGATTAGGGCGGAGGTTGCGGTGGATTAGGGGGGGAGGGTGCGGTGGATTAGGGGGGAGGTTGCAGATGATTAGGGGGGAGGTTGCAGTGGATTAGGGGGGAGGGTGCGGTGGATTAGGGCGGAGGTTGCGGTGTATTAGGGGGGGAGGGTGCGGTGGATTAGGGGGGAGGTTGCAGTGGATTAGGGGGGAGGTTGCGGTGGATTAGGGGGGAGGGTGCGGTGGATTAGGGCGGAGGTTGCAGTGGATATGGGGGGGAGGTTGCAGTGAATTAGGGGGGAGGGTGCGGTGGATTAGGGCGGAGGTTGCGGTGGATTAGGGGGGGAGGGTGCGGTGGATTAGGGAGGAGGTTGCAGTGTATTAGGGGGAGGGTGCGGTGGATTAGGGCGGAGGTTGCAGTGGATTAGGGGCGGAGGTTGCGGTGGATTAGGGGGGGAGGGTGCGGTGGATTAGGGGGGAGGTTGCAGTGGATTAGGGGGGAGGGTGCGGTGGATTAGGGCAGAGGTTGCAGTGGATTAGGGGGGGAGGGTGCGGTGGATTAGGGGGGAGGGTGCGGTGGATTAGGGCGGAGGTTGCGGTGGATTAGGGGAGGAGGTTGCAGTGGATTAAGGGGGAGGGTGCGGTGGATTAGGGGCGGAGGTTGCAGTGGATTAGGGGCGGAGGTTGCAGTGGTTTAGGGGGGGAGGGTGCGGTGGATTAGGGGGGAGGTTGCAGTGGATTAGGGGGGAGGGTGCGGTGGATTAGGGGGGGAGGTTGCAGTGGATTAGGGGGGGAGGTTGCAGTGGATTAGGGGGGGAGGGTGCGGTGGATTAGGGCGGAGGTTGCAGTGGATTAGGGAGGGAGAGAGGCTGATATTTAAAGGCTGAGAGGAAAGTGAAAGCGGGTGATCGGCTCTTGTGATAATTACAGGGTAGTTTCTTCAGAAATTGATCGTTTTTAGGAGCGGGAGGTGTTGATTGGGAGAAGTTACACTTGACACTAAGCTAAGAGACTGAATGAGCAGAGCGGGTCTGAGGGTCTGGTCTGCGGGGTTCTCTGTGGAACGCCCAGGAGGCCATGACCGGGTGTGGAGGGTGACGCGGTGGCCAAGCTGCGGTCTCTAGCCCTGGCGGGTGTCCTTTATACTGCTGATACAGACACAGTGACCGCAGCGGCTGCAGGAGAGAGGGCCCGACTATTATCCTGGCAGTGAGTGGGTACACTTCACCCCCAGAAAGCCGTGCCCCTGCTCTGTAAAATATGCCAATCCTAAAGGATCAATGAGGGTGATGAGGAGGAGGGTGATGAGGAGGAGGATGATGATGATGAGGGTGATGATGATGAGGAGGAGGAGGAGGAGGAGGAGGAGGAGGAGGATGATGATGATGATGAGGATGATGATGATGATGAGGAGGAGGAGGATGATGATGAGGAGGAGGAGGAGGATGAGGAGGAGGAGGAGGAGGAGGAGGATGATGAGGAGGAGGAGGATGAGGAGGAGGATGATGATGAGGAGGATGATGATGAGGAGGATGATGATGAGGAGGATGATGATGAGGAGGATGATGATGAGGAGGATGATGATGAGGAGGATGATGATGAGGAGGATGATGATGAGGAGGATGATGATGAGGAGGATGATGATGAGGAGGAGGATGATGAGGAGGATGATGATGATGAGGAGGATGATGAGGAGGAGGATGATGATGATGAGGAGGATGATGAGGAGGAGGGTGATGATGATGATGAGGATGATGAGGGTGATGATTATGATGAGGGTGATGATGATGATGAGGGTGATGATGATGATGAGGGTGATGATGATGATGAGGGTGATGATGAGGAGGATGATGATGATGAGGGTGATGATGAGGATAATGACGAGGAGGATGATGATGATGATGATGAGGGTGATTAGTGTGGAAGGTGCAGTCGATACTGATCTGTATAAAACACCGGGCTGTCCGGCTCCGGCTTCATTCACAGTAAACACCCAGAACCAGAGAAGTAGAATCCGGCAACAGCAAGAAATGCAGAACCGTGATAATAATATAAAGATCAGAACAACAAGAAGTTATAAAAATCCGATGATGGAGATTATAATAAACTGCGGCGACAGAGAGGAAAATTATCACTTTACACAGAAACTAATAATAATAATAAAAAGTAAAATAAAAATAATCTTAATAATAATAGTAATACTACTAATAATAAAAATATTAGTATTATTATTGCTATTATTATGTATTATTATTACTATTTTTTTTAAATAATTATCATATTATTATATTAACCATTTCCGGCTGAGCTGTAATAAGTTACAGTGACTATTACAATCAGATACAAGTATATTATAAGTGACTATTACAATCAGATACAAGTATATTATAAGTGACTATTACAATCAGATACAAGTATATTATAAGTGACTATTACAATCAGATACAAGTATATTATAAGTGACTATTACAATCAGATACAAGTATATTATAAGTGACTATTACAATCAGATACAAGTATATTATAAGTGACTATTACAATCAGATACAAGTATATTATAAGTGACTATTACAATCAGATACAAGTATATTATAAGTGACTATTACATTCAGATACAAGTATATTATAAGTGACTATTACATTCAGATACAAGTATATTATAAGTGACTATTACAATCAGATACAAGTATATTATAAGTGACTATTACAATCAGATATAAGTATATTATAAGTGACTATTACAATCAGATACAAGTATATTATAAGTGACTATTACAATCAGATACAAGTATATTATAAGTGACTATTACATTCAGATACAAGTATATTATAAGTGACTATTACAATCAGATACAAGTATATTATAAGTGACTATTACAATCAGATACAAGTATATTATAAGTGACTATTACATTCAGATACAAGTATATTATAAGTGACTATTACAATCAGATACAAGTATATTATAAGTGACTATTACAATCAGATACAAGTATATTATAAGTGACTATTACAATCAGATACAAGTATATTATAAGTGACTATTACAATCAGATACAAGTATATTATAAGTGACTATTACAATCAGATACAAGTATATTATAAGTGACTATTACAATCAGATACAAGTATATTATAAGTGACTATTACAATCAGATACAAGTATATTATAAGTAACTATTACATTCAGATACAAGTATATTATAAGTGACTATTACAATCAGATACAAGTATATTATAAGTGACTATTACATTCAGATACAAGTATATTATAAGTGACTATTACATTCAGATACAAGTATATTATAAGTGACTATTACAATCAGATACAAGTACATTATAAGTGACTATTACAATCAGATACAAGTATATTATAAGTGACTATTACATTCAGATACAAGTATATTATAAGTGACTATTACATTCGGATACAAGTATATTATAAGTGACTATTACAATCAGATACAAGTATATTATAAGTGACTATAACATTCAGATACAAGTATATTATAAGTGACTATTACATTCAGATATAAGTATATTATAAGTGACTATTACATTCAGATACAAGTGTATTATAAGTGACTATTACAATCAGATACAAGTATATTATAAGTGACTATTACAATCAGATACAAGTATATTATAAGTGACTATTACATTCAGATACAAGTATATTATAAGTGACTATTACATTCAGATACAAGTATATTATAAGTGACTATTACAATCAGATACAAGTATATTATAAGTGACTATTACATTCAGATACAAGTATATTATAAGTGACTATTACATTCAGATACAAGTATATTATAAGTGACTGTTACATTCAGATACAAGTATATTATAAGTGACTGTTACATTCAGATACAAGTATATTATAAGTGACTATTACAATCAGATACAAGTATATTATAAGTGACTATTACATTCAGATACAAGTATATTATAAGTGACTATTACATTCAGATACAAGTATATTATAAGTGACTATTACAATCAGATACAAGTATATTATAAGTGACTATTACATTCAGATACAAGTATATTATAAGTGACTATTACATTCAGATACAAGTATATTATAAGTGACTATTACAATCAGATACAAGTATATTATAAGTGACTATTACAATCAGATACAAGTATATTATAAGTGACTATTACAATCAGATACAAGTATATTATAAGTGACTATTACAATCAGATACAAGTATATTATAAGTGACTATTACAATCAGATACAAGTATATTATAAGTGACTATTACAATCAGATACAAGTATATTATAAGTGACTATTACAATCAGATACAAGTATATTATAAGTGACTATTACAATCAGATACAAGTACATTATAAGTGACTATTACAATCAGATACAAGTATATTATAAGTGACTATTACATTCAGATACGAGTATATTATAAGTGACTATTACATTCAGATACAAGTATATTATAAGTGACTATTACATTCAGATACAAGTATATTATAAGTGACTATTACATTCAGATACAAGTATATTATAAGTGACTATTACAATCAGATACAAGTATATTATAAGTGACTATTACAATCAGATACAAGTATATTATAAGTGACTATTACAATCAGATACAAGTATATTATAAGTGACTATTACAATCAGATACAAGTATATTATAAGTGACTATTACAATCAGATACAAGTATATTATAAGTGACTATTACAATCAGATACAAGTACATTATAAGTGACTATTACAATCAGATACAAGTATATTATAAGTGACTATTACAATCAGATACAATGTTACAATATCAATATAAGGAGAGAGAGATGATACAATAGGAACAGGGGGAAAGGAAGAAAGTTATGGGGCAGAAAGCGCGGAGCCAGTGCTGGCGTTTATAGTCGGGTATTGTGGTGGCGGCGGCTTGTACTATAATAACCTATAATCATACTGGGAATTGATCATGGAGCTCAGGATTTGTACTGGACCTTTTGGTCCAGTACATTTGAGTGTTTCCAAGTCAGGATTTGGTTTTCTACAGGATCGAAATGCAACGTTTTATTCCTGAAAATAAAACCAGATGCAAAACCGAAACTGATCTCATTTTATAGAAAGTGCACCCTCTTTGTAATATTTTGAGCGTTTTTTTAATTTTTGGTTTTACTTGTATTTTTTTAATTTTTATAATTGTATTATTTTTATTAATGAAAAAAAGTGAAATCCTCTGATTGGGAAGCACAGATACGTACAAGGCAGGGCATGATGCACAGACCGATATAGAAATAACTACAAAACCAGCGTGTGAATGACGCTCAACATCCACGCTGCGTTTTCACGTCCTGACAACCAGAATCATAAAAATCTGATATCAAATTAGCGAATTTCTGTGTCCATGAACCAATAGTTGTCAGTTGCCGGTTATTAGTTGTCAGTCAGTTGATAGGAGTTGTCGGCAGTCCCGTCAGTGGTCTGTCGCCCGGTGGGTGAGTGGTCTGTCGCCCGGTGGGTGAGTGGTCTGTCGCCCGGTGGGTGAGTGGTCTGTCGCCCGGTGGGTGAGTGGTCTGTCGCCCGGTGGGTTAGTGGTCTGTCTGGATTCATTAGAAGCAGTGTCACCCCCACATACTTGTCCCTTGTGGCTACTAAGCTCCAGTTTTAGATCATCCATGTGTTATGATGTTGTAGGTATAAATATATGTCATGTTTCATATTAATGTCTATTATAAACTCCACAGACTGTAATAAGATGGTACAAATACTTGTGAAGCAGATGTGGTGGTGGGGGCAGGGGCGTAGCTATAGGGGGTGCGGAGGTAGCACTCATCTTGGTGCTGGAGCCTGAGGGGGCCGAAAGCCCCTCAGCCGCATAAGAAGACAGCAGTATTATGAATGATAAAGTGTGTGTGTGTGTGTGTGTGTGTGTTATCCGTATACGGGGGCAGTGGGCAGGTACCCTGGGTAAATGTTGGAACTTTATACATGAATAGTGTTTGGGCAGTATAGTAGTGTTGAGGTATAAAGGGGTAATATTTAGGAAAGATACCATTAAGGAGGGTTATATAGGGATAAAATTCAGGCAGCATAGAATTGAGGATGGTTATATAGGAGTAGTATAAGTCAGTATAGCAGTATTGAGGTATATAGGAGTAGTATAAGGCAGTATAGGAGTGTTGAGGTATATAGGGGTAGTATTAGGCAGTATAGCAGTGTTGTGGTATATAGGGGTAATTTTAGGCAGCATCGCAGTGTTGTATATAAGGGTAATATTTAGGCAGTATAGCAGTGTTGAGATATATAGGGGTAGTATTAGGCAGTATAGCAGTGTTGAGGTATATAGGGGTAGTATTAGTCAGCTTAGCAATGTTTAGGTATATAGGAGTAAGTATTGGGCAGTATAGCAGTGTTGTTTTATATAAGGGTAATATTTAGGCAGTATAGAAGTGTTGAGGTATATAGGAGTAGTATTAGACAGTATAGCAGTGTTGATGTATATAGGAGTAATAGGCATTATAGCAGTGTTGAGGTATATAGGGGTAGTATTAGGCAGTATATCAGTGTTGATCTATATAAGAGTAGTATTTGGCATTGTAGGAGTGTTGAGGTATATAGGGGTAGTATTAGGCATAATAGCAGTGTTGAGGTATATTGGAGTAGTATTAGGCATTATAGTAGTGTTGGGGTTTATAGGAGTAGAATTAGGCAGTATAGCAGCGTTGAGGTATATAGGAGTAGTATTAGGCAGATTAGCAAGGCTGATGTATATAGGAGTAGTATTGGGCAGTATAGCAGTATTGAGAGATATATGGGTAATATTAGGCAGTATAGCAGTGTTGAGGTATATAGGGGTAGTATTAGGCAGTATTGAGGTATATAGGAGTAGTATTAGGCAGTATAGCAGAATTGAGGTATAGGGGTAGTATTCAGCAGTATAGCAGTGTTGATGTATATAGGGGTAGTATTCGGCAGTATATCAGTATTGAGGTATATAGGGGTAGTATTAGGCAGTATAGCAGTGTTGTATATAGGGGTAGTATTAGGCAGCATAGCAGTGTTGAGGTATATAGGAGTAGTAATAGATGGTATAGCAGTGTTGAGGTGTATAGGGATAGTATTAGGCAGTATAACAGTGTTGTTGTATATAGGGGTAGTATTAGCCAGTATAGCAGTGTTGAGGTATATAGGAGTAGTATTAGGCAGTATAGCCGTTTTCCAGTGTATATAGGAGTAGTATTAGGCAGTACAGCAGTGTTGAGTTATATAGGGGTAGTATAAGGCATTATAGCAGTGTTGTGGTTTATAGGAGTAGTATTAGGCAGTATAGCCGTTTTCCAGTGTATATAGGAGTAGTATTAGGCAGTACAGCAGTGTTGAGTTATATAGGGGTAGTATAAGGCATTATAGCAGTGTTGGGGTTTATAGGAGTAATATTAGGCAGTATAGCAGTGTTGAGGTATAGAGGGGTAGTATTAGGCAGCATAGCAGTGTTGAGGTATATAGGGGTAGTATTCGGCAGTATAGCAGTGTTCCAGTGTATATAGTTGTATTATTAGGAGGTACAGCAGTGTTGAAGTATATAGGGGTAGTATTAGGCAGTATAGCAGTGTTGATCTATATAAGAGTAGTATTAGGCAGTATAGGAGTGTTGATGTATATAGGAGTAATATTAGGCATTATAGCAGTGTTGAGGTATATAGGGGTAGTATTAGGCATTATAGCAGTCTTGGAGTATATAGGGGCAGTATTAGGCAGTATAGCAGTGTTGATCTATATAAGAGTAGTATTAGGCAGTATAGGAGTGTTGATGTATATTGGAGTAATATTAGGCATTATAGCAGTGTTGAGGTATATAGGGGTAGTATTAGGCATTATAGCAGTCTTGGAGTATATAGGGGTAGTATTAGGCAGTATAGCAGTGTTGATCTATATAAGAGTAGTATTAGGCATTGTAGGAGTGTTGAGGTATATAGCGGTAGTATTAGGCATTATAGTAGTGTTGGGGTTTATAGGAGTAGAATTAGGCAGTATAGCAGCGTTGAGGTATATAGGAGTAGTATTAGGCAGTATAGCAGTGTTGAGGTATATAGGAGTAGTATTAGGCAGATTAGCAAGGCTGATGTATATAGGAGTAGTATTAGGCAGTATAGCAGTATTGAGAGATATAGGGGTAATATTAGGCAGTATAGCAGTGTTGAGGTATATAGGGGTAGTATTCGGCAGTATATCAGTGTTGAGGTATATAGGGGTAGTATTAGGCAGTATAGCAGTGTTGTATATAGGGGTAGTATTAGGCAGCATAGCAGTGTTGAGGTATATAGGAGTAGTAATAGATGGTATAGCAGTGTTGAGGTGTATATGGATTGTATTAGGCAGTATAACAGTGTTGTTGTATATAGGGGTAATATTAGCCAGTATAGCAGTGTTGAGGTATATAGGAGTAGTATTAGTCAGTATAGCCGTTTTCCAGTGTATATAGGAGTAATATTAGGCATTATAGCAGTGTTGAGGTATATAGGGGTAGTATTAGGCAAAATAGCAGTGTTGAGGTATATAGGGGTAGTATAAGGCAGTATAGCAGTGTTGATGTATATAGGAGTAGTATAAGGCATTATAGTAGTGTTGGGGTTTATAGGAGTAATATTAGGCATTATAGCAGTGTTGGGGTTTATAGGAGTAGAATTAGGCAGTATAGCAGTATTGAGGTATATAGGAGTAGTATTCGGCAGTATAGCAGTGTTGAGGTATATAGGGGTAATATTAGGCAGTATAGCAGTGTTGAGGTACATAGGAGTAATATTAGGCAGTATAGCAGTGTTGAGGTACATAGGAGTAATATTAGGCAGTATAGCAGTGTTGAGGTATATGGTGGTAGTATAGTAGTAGTATGCAATATAGCAGTTTTGAGGTATATGGTGGTAGTATAGTAGTAGTATGCAATATAGCAGTGTTGAGGTATATAGGAGCAGTCTTAGGCAGTATGGCAGTGTTGTATATAGGGGTAGGCAGCATAGCAGTGTTGAGGTATATAGGAGTAGTAATAGATGGTATAGCAGTGTTGAGGTGTATAGGGATAGTATTGGGTAGTATAACAGTGTTGAGGTATATAGGAGTAGAATTAGGCAGTATAGCCGTTTTCCCAGTGTATATAGGAGTCGTATTAGGCAGTACAGCAGTGTTGAGGTATATAGGGGTAGTATAAGGCATTGTAGCAGTGTTGGGGTTTATAGGAGTAATATTAGGCAGTATAGCAGTGTTGACGTATATAGCGGTAGTATTAGGCAGTATAGCAGTGTTGAGGTATATAGGAGTAGTATTAGGCAGTATAGAAGTATTGAGGTATATAGGGGTTGTATTAGGCAGCATAGCAGTGTTGAGGTATATAGGGGCAGTATTAGGTAGTATAGAAGTATTGAGGTATATAGGGGTAGTATTAGGCAGTATAGCAGTGTTGGGGTTTATAGGGGTAGTATTAGGCAGCATAGCAGTGTTGAGGTATATAGCGGTAGTATTAGGCAGTATAGCAGTGTTGAGGTATATAGGAGTAGTATTAGGCAGTATAGAAGTATTGAGGTATATAGGAGTAATATTCAGCAGGATAGCAGTACAGTACTATAGGGGTAGTATATTTGATAGGACTTTGCGTTAATCTTGCGTTTTATGCCTTGCAGGTAAAAGTATGGTTCCAGAACCGGAGAACGAAGTTTAAACGGCAGAAGCTGGAGGAGGAAGGTTCAGACTCGTCTCAGAAGAAGAAGGGCACCCACCATATTAATCGCTGGAGGATTGCCACCAAGCAGGCCAGCCCCGAGGAGATCGACGTCACATCGGACGATTAACAGCATTGATAATCAGCACTTTTGATGAACACTTTTGTATCCAGGCCGCAGACAGCAAAGACCCCACCCCGGGATTATGTGTTGTACAGGACCAGGAGGAGAGCTGGCTGCGGGCCCCCGGGGACACACGCGATCGGCGGGGGGCACAGGAGGTTCAAAGTCGGATTGTGTGGAGTATACGTGGCGCTGGACCCCCTGCGGATTGTCCGCGTGAAATGACGCAACGACTGGCAGCAGTGGTTTGGCCGCGGCTTGTGCTGCGGATTGTACAGACGTCTGTGTGTTGTGGTGACTTGTAGGATTCTTTGTACTTCCGAGAAGTATGACGATGCCCTGTCAATATTTTGTCAATAAAGAGTTCTTATTATCCAGATGCGGCACCGCTCATGTGTCGCTGCGGCCCGTTCACACCTGCCCCGGACATGGCAGCGCTTGTTGTTGGTTCGCGCCTCATTAGCGCATGAATCGGGGTTGTGTCCGGAGATAAAGCCGCTCGTTTGCTCTGTGTTCTCCCTACAAAGGATCCCGGGGGCTTTTGTGAAAGTGCAAATCAGTTTAGGCAATTATCCCGGCAGCAATATTTGGGGGGGGGGGGGGTGTTAATCTCTATAATCCGGGGGCTGCCGGGTCCTGGTCAGTCTGCCCCCTCCTATATATATATATATATATATATATATATATATATATATATATATAGATGGCGCTGCGCAGGGCAGGGTTGTCGCTCGTCTCCCGGCCGCAGTGGGGGGAGGGGTGTTTGCTGCGACTTTCTGCGCTGATAAGGCGGATTAGGCGCCTTTCTCTCGGCACACAGAACACTATTAGCTGTAAAAGCTTCATTACTGAGAGGCTTTGAATGCGGGGGGATTAGAGGGGCTCAAAGGGGATGCGGAGGTTTCATGCTAATGAGGTGAGTGGCCTTTGTGTCCCCGGCTTCACATCTTCATTATCTGGGGCCCGGCAGCCCCTCCAGCCCCTTCCCAGCGGCCGCTTGTCTCTGCTCCGCGCTGATAATAGCACCAGGCGCCCGGGCTGCGCCTTTCATGTCCCCGAGCAGATAAAGAGGAGCGGGGGATCCCCGGAATATGGGGGCGGCTCGCACTCTGACGTCTGGAGACTGATACATTGTAGCAGATATGGAGTGTTACAGGAGGTCGCTGGGGACACAAATGTCGCGACAGAAAGAATGTGCAGCCAGAGCATGGGATACAGTGTGTGCAGGACACCAACAACGGCAGCCGCAATGCCATCCACATACTGTACAATCTGATTGGGCGACCAATGGAACGTGTTGTTTTCAAAATGATCAAAATGAAATAGAAACGAGAAGAAAGTAAAGGAAACGATTATTAACGATTATTCCGATACAACATTGTTATTATCAGATATTGAGATGCATAAATATCAACAATATATATATAAACAAAATCACACCTATATACACATCTATAATCAAACATATATATACACATTTATAATCACACACCTGTATATACATCTATAATCACACACTTATATAAACATCTATAATCACACACATATATAATCACACCTATATATACATCTATAATCACACACCTATATATACATCTATAATCAAACATATATATACACATCTATAATCACACACTTGTATATATAGGTGTGATTATATGTGTATATATATCTATAATCACACACCTATATATACATCTAGAATCACACACGTATATACACATCTATAATCACACACCTATATATACACTTACAATCACCGTAATATACACATATAAGCACCTATATATACATCTATAATCGCACACCTATACACATCTATAATAACACACACACACACACACACACACACACACACACACACACACACACACACACACACACACACTATAATCACAGACCTACATATACATCTATAATCACACACCTATATATCTGTATTAACACCTATATATTCACATGTATAATCACACACCTATACACACACACACACACACACACATCTATAATCACCTATATACACATATATATAATAACTTATATACATCTATATTCACACCTATATATACACACATAATCACACCTATATACACATCTATAATCACACACCTATATATAGAGTCTATATAAACACGCCTATATATATGGCTGTGACTGTCTAATCAGCTATGGACAGTGTCTATATTCTTTACATATATTTCACTTAAGCTTTGTACATATCATTATTTATGTCCTATATCATTGACATATAATTATCATCTATATTCTTAACATATCCTTATATATCACCTATATATTGTCTATAAAATTATATATTACATATAGATATAGTACATATCATTGAATGTCTCCTATATATTGTATATATCATTTTATATCACTGTTATCCTGTACACACAATTATATATCACCTATATATTGTGTGTGTGTGTGTATGTATGTATATATGTATATATATAGACAGACAGATAGAGATATATATATATACATATATCCTAGATTTATCATTATCAATTACTTATATCCTAAACATATAGTTAAATCCCAACTATATATTGTACATATCATTCTATATCACTCCTATACTACACATATTATTTATCATTTAAATTGTTTACACAAATCATTACATTACAATGATTCTTCTACTATAGACTGATATAATACACTGGTATATTATAATGATTCTTCTACTATAGACTGGTAAATTATAATGATTCTTCTACTATAGACTGATATAATACTCTGGTATATTATAATGATTCTTCTACTATGGACTGGTAAATTATAATGATTCTTCTACTATAGACTGATATAATACTCTGGTATATTATAATGATTCTTCTACTATAGACTGATATAATATACTGGTTTATTATAATGATTCTTCTACTATAGACTGATATAATACTCTGGTAAATTATAATGATTCTTCTACTATAGACTGATATAATACTCTGGTATATTATAATGATTCTTCTACTATAGACTGATAAATTATGATTCTTCTACTATAGACTGATATAATACACTGGTAAATTATAATGATTCTTCTACTATAGACTGATAAATTATGATTCTTCTACTATAGACTGATATAATACACTGGTATATTATAATGATTCTTCTACTATAGACTGGTAAATTATGATTCTTCTACTATAGACTGATATAATACTCTGGTATATTATAATGATTCTTCTACTATAGACTGATATAATACACTGGTATATTATAATGATTCTTCTACTATAGACTGATATAATACACTGGTAAATTATAATGATTCTTCTACTATAGACTGATATAATACACTGGTTTATTATAATGATTCTTCTACTATAGACTGATATAATACACTGGTTTATTATAATGATTCTTCTACTATAGACTGATATAATACACTGGTTTATTATAATGATTCTTCTACTATAGACTGATATAATACACTGGTATATTATAATGATTCTTCTACTATAGACTGATATAATACACTGGTATATTATAATGATTCTTCTACTATAGACTGATATAATACTCTGGTATATTATAATGATTCTTCTACTATAGACTGGTAAATTATGATTCTTCTACTATAGACTGATATAATACACTGGTATATTATAATGATTCTTCTACTATAGACTGGTATAATACACTGGTTAATTATAATGATTATTCTACTATAGACTGATATAATACTCTGGTATATTATAATGATTCTTCTACTATAGACTGGTAAATTATAATGATTCTTCTACTATAGACTGATATAATACACTGGTATATTATAATGATTCTTCTACTATAGACTGGTAAATTATGATTCTTCTACTATAGACTGATATAATACTCTGGTATATTATAATGATTCTTCTACTATAGACTGATATAATACACTGGTATATTATAATGATTCTTCTACTATAGACTGATATAATACTCTGGTATATTATAATGAAATGATTCTTCTACTATAGACTGGTAAATTATAATGATTCTTCTACTATAGACTGATATAATACACTGGTATATTATAATGATTCTTCTACTATAGACTGGTATAATACACTGGTATATTATAATGATTCTTCTACTATAGACTGGTAAATTATAATGATTCTTCTACTATAGACTGATATAATACACTGGTATATTATAAGGATTCTTCTACTATAGACTGATATAATACACTGGTTAAGTATAATACTTATTTTATTATATACATGTTTAATATACTAGTGCAATATAACAATTATTCTATTATATAATGATACAATATACTCATACAATGTATACATTTTTCTATTATAAAGTAATATAAAACATTGGTATTTTATAATGAATCTCCTATTGAAGACACTGGGGAATTATATATATTTTTTTTACTATAGACTGATATATACTGGTATTTTTTATTTATTTTTTTTAAATTCTTCTATAACATATCGGTATGATATAAAAATGATATTACATATGCAAATAAATATTAATTACACACAAATATATATCTATTTATCCATACAAAATAATTGTTTTTATATTATTCATATTATTATTATTCAACTATATAAAAAATATACACTAAAAATAATATCCACAGGATTAGATACAAAATATCATTACAATTATTCTGCTATTATAAACGATTACCAATATAAAAAACAATCATATAAAGCACAAGACAATTCTCCACTAAGCAGTAAATATAATCATATAATGTACAGGACGATTCTCCACATAGAAGTAAATATAATTATATAATGTACAGGACGATTCTCCACAGGACAGTAAATATAATCATATAATGTACAGGACGATTCTCCACAGGACAGTAACTATAATCATATAATGTACAGGACGATTCTCCAAAGATAAGTAAATATAATCATATAATGTACAGGACGATTCTCCAAAGATAAGTAAATATAATCATATAATGTACAGGACGATTCTCCACAGGACAGTAAATATAATTATATAATGTACAGGACGATTCTCCACAGGACAGTAAATATAATCATATAATGTACAGGACGATTCTCCACAGGACAGTAAATATAATTATATAATGTACAGGACGATTCTCCACAGGACAGTAAATATAATCATATAATGTACAGGACGATTGTACACAGAGCAGTAAATATAATCATATAATGTACAGGACAATTCTCCACAGGACAGTAAATATAATCATATAATGTACAGGACGATTCTCCACAGGACAGTAAATATAATCATATAATGTACAGGACGATTCTCCACAGGACAGTAAATATAATCATATAATGTACAGGACGATTCTCCATATAATAGTAAATATAATCATATAATGTACAGGACGATTCTACACAGGACAGTAAATATAATCATATAATGTACAGGACGATTCTCCACATAGAAGTAACTATAATCATATAATGTACAGGACGATTCTCCACAGGACAGTAAATATAATTATATAATGTACAGGACGATTCTCCACAGGACAGTAAATATAATCATATAATGTACAGGACGATTCTCCACAGGACAGTAAATATAATTATATAATGTACAGGACGATTCTCCACAGGACAGTAAATATAATTATATAATGTACAGGACGATTCTCTACAGGACAGTAAATATAATTATATAATGTACAGGACGATTCTCCACAGGACAGTAAATATAATCATATAATGTACAGGACGATTCTACACAGGACAGTAAATATAATCCTATAATGTACAGGACGATTCTCCACATAGAAGTAACTATAATCATATAATGTACAGGACGATTCTCTACAGGACAGTAAATATAATTATATAATGTACAGGACGATTCTCCACAGGACAGTAAATATAATTATATAATGTACAGGACGATTCTCCACAGGACAGTAAATATAATCATATAATGTACAGGACGATTCTCCACAGGACAGTAAATATAATCATATAATGTACAGGACGATTCTCCACAGGACAGTAAATATAATTATATAATGTACAGGACGATTCTCTACAGGACAGTAAATATAATTATATAATGTACAGGACGATTCTCCACAGGACAGTAAATATAATCATATAATGTACAGGACGATTCTACACAGGACAGTAAATATAATCCTATAATGTACAGGACGATTCTCCACATAGAAGTAACTATAATCATATAATGTACAGGACGATTCTCTACAGGACAGTAAATATAATTATATAATGTACAGGACGATTCTCCACAGGACAGTAAATATAATTATATAATGTACAGGACGATTCTCCACAGGACAGTAAATATAATCATATAATGTACAGGACGATTCTCTACAGGACAGTAAATATAATTATATAATGTACAGGACGATTCTCCACAGGACAGTAAATATAATTATATAATGTACAGGACGATTCTCCACAGGACAGTAAATATAATTATATAATGTACAGGACGATTCTCCACATAGAAATAAATATAATCATATAATGTACAGGACGATTCTCCACATAGAAGTAAATATAATTATATAATGTACAGGACGATTCTCCACATAGAAATAAATATAATCATATAATGTACAGGACGATTCTCCACATAGAAGTAAATATAATTATATAATGTACAGGACGATTCTCCACAGGACAGTAAATATAATTATATAATGTACAGGACGATTCTACACAGGACAGTACATATAATTATATAATGTACAGGACGATTCTCCACAGGACAGTAAATATAATTATATAATGTACAGGACGATTCTCCACATAGAAATAAATATAATCATATAATGTACAGGACGATTCTCCACATAGAAGTAAATATAATTATATAATGTACAGGACGATTCTCCACAGGACAGTAAATATAATCATATAATGTACAGGACGATTCTCCACAGGACAGTAAATATAATCATATAATGTACAGGACGATTCTCCACAGGACAGTAAATATAATCATATAATGTACAGGACGATTCTCCACATAGCAATAAATATAATCATATAATGTACAGGACGATTCTCCACAGGACAGTAAATATAATCATATAATGTACAGGACGATTCTCCACAGGACAGTAAATATAATCATATAATGTACAGGACGATTCTCCACATAGCAGTAAATATAATCATATAATGTACAGGACGATTCTCCACAGGACAGTAAATATAATCATATAATGTACAGGACGATTCTCCACAGGACAGTAAATATAATCATATAATGTACAGGACGATTCTCCACAGAGCAGTAAATATAATCATATAATGTACAGGACGATTCTCCACAGGACAGTAAATATAATCATATAATGTACAGGACGATTCTCCACAGAGCAGTAAATATAATCATATAATGTACAGGACGATTCTCCACAGGACAGTAAATATAATCATATAATGTACAGGACGATTCTCAACAGAGCAGTAAATATAATCATATAATGTACAGGACGATTCTCCACAGAGCAGTAAATATAATCATATAATGTACAGGACGATTCTCCACAGGACAGTAAATATAATCATATAATGTACAGGACGATTCTCCACAGGACAGTAAATATAATCATATAATGTACAGGACGATTCTCCACAGAGCAGTAAATATAATCATATAATGTACAGGACGATTCTCCACAGGACAGTAAATATAATCATATAATGTACAGGACGATTCTCCACAGGACAGTAAATATAATCATATAATGTACAGGACGATTCTCCACAGGACAGTAAATATAATCATATAATGTACAGGACGATTCTCCACAGAGCAGTAAATATAATCATATAATGTACAGGACGATTCTCCACAGGACAGTAAATATAATCATATAATGTACAGGACGATTCTCCACAGGACAGTAAATATAATCATATAATGTACAGGACGATTCTCCACAGAGCAGTAAATATAATCATATAATGTACAGGACGATTCTCCACAGGACAGTAAATATAATCATATAATGTACAGGACGATTCTCCACAGAGCAGTAAATATAATCATATAATGTACAGGACGATTCTCCACAGGACAGTAAATATAATCATATAATGTACAGGACGATTCTCCACAGGACAGTGAATATAATCATATAATGTACAGGACGATTCTCCACAGAGCAGTAAATATAATCATATAATGTACAGGACGATTCTCCACAGAGCAGTAAATATAATCATATAATGTACAGGATGATTCTCCACAGGACAGTAAATATAATCATATAATGTACAGGACGATTTTCCACAGGACAGTAAATATAATCATATAATGTACAGGACGATTCTCCACAGGACAGTAAATATAATCATATAATGTACAGGACGATTCTCCACAGAGCAGTAAATATAATCATATAATGTACAGGACGATTCTCCACAGGACAGTAAATATAATCATATAATGTACAGGACGATTCTCCACAGGACAGTAAATATAATCATATAATGTACAGGACGATTCTCCACAGAGCAGTAAATATAATCATATAATGTACAGGACGATTCTCCACAGGACAGTAAATATAATCATATAATGTACAGGACGATTCTCCACAGAGCAGTAAATATAATCATATAATGTACAGGACGATTCTCCACAGAGCAGTAAATATAATCATATAATGTACAGGACGATTCTCCACAGGACAGTGAATATAATCATATAATGTACAGGACGATTCTCCACAGAGCAGTAAATATAATCATATAATGTACAGGACGATTCTCCACAGAGCAGTAAATATAATCATATAATGTACAGGATGATTCTCCACAGGACAGTAAATATAATCATATAATGTACAGGACGATTTTCCACAGGACAGTAAATATAATCATATAATGTACAGGACGATTCTCCACAGGACAGTAAATATAATCATATAATGTACAGGACGATTCTCCACAGAGCAGTAAATATAATCATATAATGTACAGGACGATTCTCCACAGGACAGTAAATATAATCATATAATGTACAGGACGATTCTCCACAGGGCGGTAAATCGATCTGGAATTATAAACCCCCTTCCCAATAAATGACCAGACAGCAGCAGAAACGATCCCCGATCTCTAGGTGTATTTACCACATGCCGACACATTAGTACGGATCTTTAACCACCTATAAACCTGTACACAGTTATATGATTATAATTGACTAACTGCAATCATGGAATTACGATACTAATATACTTCTCTCCTCCAACCTTTCATGCTACGGACCTGTTATAACGATATTATTATAAGTTACCCGACAATATCTCACACCTTTAACACAGCTCTATACAGTATTGTTATATTATTATACTTCTACTGTCCTACTATATACACCACAGTCCTGTAATAATTATATAATAATACCTCTTACCTACAATACACCTTTATACAATAATATTATATTGTTATACTTCTCTCCTCCAACCATTTACTGTACACTACAGACCTGTAATTACTATATTATTATACCTTTTACCTACATTACACCTCTATACAGTATTATTATATTATTATTATTCTCTCCTCGAACAATTGATACCACAGACCTGTAATAACTATATTATAATACCTCTTACCTACAATACACCTTTATACAATAATATTATATTGTTATACTTCTCTCCTCCAACCATTTACTGTACACTACAGATCTGTAATAACGATATTATTATACCTTTTACCTTTAACATACTTCAATACAGTTTCCATACAGTGTTCTTACACTAATATACCTCTATAGTGTGTTGGAGGTGAGAGTTCTAATAATATTATACTTTTATACTTCTGCCCTCCACGTGTATCAACAATATTTCAATATGATACATTGTTATTATTATGTCTTGATAAAAAAGTCTTAATACATATCTGTTCATTGAAAACCCCTTTTCTACAGTATTATTATACCTCTTACCTCCGACTTCTGCCCTCTTATACCCCTTTAGGGCATGACCACACGTGGCGGATTTTCTCCGCAACTGTCCGCATCAATGCCGCACAGAATCTGCGTTGCAGATTCTGCTGCGGATCTGCACAAAATGTGCAGAAAATTGATGCGGACTAGCTGCTGCGGACTGCGGGAAAAGTGCTTCCCTTCTCCCTATCAGTGCAGGATAGAGAGAAGGGACAGCACTTTCCCTAGTGAAAGTAAACGAATTTCATACTTACCGGCCGTTGTCTTGGTGACGCGTCCCTCTTTCGGCATCCAGCCCGACCTCCCTGGATGACGCGGCAGTCCATGTGACCGCTGCAGCCTGTGATTGGCTGCAGCCGTCACTTAGACTGAAACGATCCTGGAGACAGAAGCAGGGAGTTCTCGGTAAGTATGAACTTCTATTTTTTGACAGGTTGCTGTATATTGGGATCGGTAGTCACTGTCCCGGGTGCAGAAACAGTTACTGCCGATCGCTTAACTCTTTCAGCACCCTGGACAGTGACTATTTACAGACGTCTCCTAGCAACGCTCCCGTAATTACGGGAGCCCCATTGACTTCCTCAGTCTGGCTGTAGACCTAGAAATACATAGGTCCAGCCAGAATGAAGAAATGTCATGGCAAAAAAGCAAGACGCATCCGCAGCACACATAACATGTGCATGACAGCTGCGGACTTCATTGCGGAACTTAGAATCTCCATTGAAGTCAATGGAGAACTTCCGCAATGAGTCCGCAAACAGTCCGCCACAACTCCGCAACAGCCATTGTATGCTGCGGACACCAAATTCCTCACCGCAGCCTATGCTCCGCAGCGGAATTCAAGAGCAATTCCGCCACGTGTGGCTTTGCCCTAATAAGGATATTATTATGCTTCTGTCTTCCACACATACTGCAGGCGTCATGATATTATAATGGGTGTTTTGTGCTTTCTCCTACACAACTATAAGGGCACATTCACACGTGGCGGAATTGCTGTGGAATTGCGCTGCGGACAGTCTGTCCATTGGTTTCCACACCTTTTTAGTTATCTTAGTGCAGACGTTGCGGACCATAGGCTGCGGTGTGGAATTTGGTGTCCGCAGCAAACACTGGCTGTTGCAGACTTGTTGCGGACTTATGGCGGAATATCGCCATTGACTTCAATGGAGTTGCATAATTCCGCAATGAAATCTGCAGATGTTATGTGTGTTGCGTTGCGGATTACTTCCACGAACAGGATATTTTATCATTCAGGCTGGACCTATGTGTTTCGAGGTCTACAGCCAGACTGAGATGGAATGTTTTACAAGAGAGCAGGAAGTTCTCCTCACCTGAATCCGCAACGACTAATCCGCAGCAATTTACTTCACATTTTAGGTAAAGGCGCAACGGAATCTGCAATGCAGTGTCTGCAGAATTCCGTCACATCTGAACATGCCCTTATAAGGACATTATTGTGCAAGTTGAGTCAAAATTCAGGAACCCGACCAATATTTGTAAGACACAATATTCACCCGGACACCGGCATTTGACTAATGGCATGTTCAGTCGTAGCGGAAATTTTCCACTGCAGATTTTATTGCAAATTCACTGCAAATACGCAACGAATCTGCAGCAAAATTTGCATATTTAAGGATTTGTGAAAACTTGTTGTAGATTTCAGCTTTTGCATTGCAAATCCGCTGCTTCTCCGCAACAGACTGTGCACGCTGCAGAATGTAAAGTCCACACCGCCAGCTATTTTCTGCAACGTCTGTACTAACTTAGCTGCAAAGCTATAGAAACCAAAGGACAAAATGTCTTCTGTGGATTTCCTAGTGAAATTCTGCAGAAAATCTGCCACGTATGAACGTGCCCTAAGGTGTCCACCAGCGACCGATCAATTGTACGTTGGAGCCTTCACATGAAAGTCATAGACTGAACTGGCAGATCAGAGACAATTTATGAAAAATGGGAAGAAAAAAAGGAAGTGCGCAAAAATGTCACCTCCTCGCCAGATGATTGATCTGAACATTGTCGTTATGTATTAGACCAATAGCGTACCAGCCCGTCTCTCTGCCGTCTTCTCCATATCTCAATGTCTCAAACCCCTAGAAGCCACTGCTGACACAACCTATATTATAATCATCCCGTTGCATCCTTGGACGGCAGCAGAATGGATACTGTCATTGTTGGATTCCTAGAAAACCCCTTTAAGGGCACGTTCAGACGTGCAGAGTTTTTCCGCTGCAAATGTTGGTGCAGATTTGGGGCAATTACGCAATGA